>NC_132921.1:65900296-66203326 GCF_047675955.1 Chlorocebus sabaeus | reverse complement strand
TATTTATAAATATAAAATATAATTTATTATATTACATATATTATATTTTATATATATTATAATGTATTACAAATAATATTGTATAATATATATTATATATTATATTCTATAATATGTATTATATAATGTGTAATATATAATATGTATTATATGCATATACTATATATTATATATAATAAAATATATTATATTATATATTATATTATATATTATATATAATAATTTATTATTATTATTTGGGAAAGATGTTTTTTAAAAGTATTGTTTATTGTTAAATTACCTTTAAGGTTTTATGTGAAAACAATCGTAAGCTTAATTTGAAAAGTGGATTGATCCAAGTGTTTTTTTCCCATAAAAGTTCAATTCCTAAATATCCCACCTAGTTACATTACTGTCATGTTTCAAGATTAATATATGCTGAGCATGAAGGAACATCTTTGGCCATTTTTAAATCATAGATGAACAGAAATCCTTGAGGATTATGTTTAAATCTCTACCCACGTTTGTTGGGAGTGATTAGTGTTTTGGGAATGCTTTGAACTTACACTGCTCTGCTTTCATTAAGTATATCCTATCCTGGGACATGAAAAATTCAAGGAAACTAATGGGAAGAGGTAACATAAAAAACTGTTACTACACAGAAAATTATCTTTTGATAAAGTGATGTTTCTTTTCTTTAATATTTTATAAAGCTATCTCCCATTCCAATGATTAAAAATGAGAACCCCAAATCTTCTTTTATGCTATAAATTGTTCTGTACCAAAATATTTGTTTTTCAAAAGATTTTTTAGAGATGCTATGACTAGGCAATGATTTACTTTTGGTCAATGTGCTACATTTTATGGAAAAAGGAATTCAGTCATACAAGTAAATAAAAATGTCATCAGATGGCACAAATTGCTATTCAAGATTACTCAAGATCAATAATGGAATTAGAGGTATCATATCTCAATATAATTATTCAGCCAAATTCTGAATTTGGGTTAGGAATTACAAACACAGCAGGCCTTCTCACTTTCTTTATCCGTCCGTAGAGTCTCTCCCTAAAAAGTGTTGTCTTTGAATTGGTGAGGCACCTGAAATATGTTCAAGTGTGGTATATTAGCACATCTGTCTGAATGTAGAGTGTAGAAGATACATGTCAGAGTCATAAGAGAGGCCAGATAGCAGCTTGCCAAAGCTGAAGGAATTTTCATCTCCAGTTTAAATTGCCCCATGAGTGGGGAATGAGACAATTGCCTGATAAGAATGACCTCACTTATATTTTGGGAAACACATCTGGTTAATGGGAATGCCACAAATTTCTGGAGACCCACAGTGAGGATGAAAATTGGCTTCATTTTCATTCCAAAGGAGATGATAATAGAAAAAAATCCTAAAAGGATACTCTAACATTTTAGTTCTGTAAGATGCTTGTGGCCAAGATCTAGGAAAACGAGAATTGATCGTGATCCAATTCTCATAAGATATTTAAGTGTAGGAAAAATGAATAAATTCGAACTACATAAAACAATATAGAAAAGTTTGTAAAAACCTATTGGCAAGGATAAAAAGCAAGTTGTCAAAGGATGATGCAATTTCTGTACAGTTCAAAATTATGTAATAATTATGGGTTTAAAAATATGGAGGGAAATATATATATGTGAATGATAATTTGAAAGATCAAATTAATTTAACCACTGTATGATTTTCTACTGTATCAATATACACCAACATAAAAATGCTCTTGTTGATAGACATTAGGAATACTAAATTTTCACTATTATAATAAGTTCTACAAAATCATTATTGCAGATGTTTGCCTGTGTAGGTGTGAGTTTCCCTACAGGATATATATATATATATATATATAAAAAATCTTTGATATGGTAGAGAGGTATGCATATTCCATTGATATAGATAAATATTCAATGGCATCTTCTAATTTATTAATTATATACAACAGTTTTCTATGATATGAGCTGTAACTACTTTTCTCCAATTTTTATTTGTCTTTTTACTTTGCGATGTTATTAGATTTGTAGGATTTAAAATTTTATCCAATTAACCTTGTCAGTCTTTTCCTTTATTATTTCTGGGTTTTGAGTTAAAATTACAAAAGCGGGGGGCGGAGCAAGATAGCCGAATAGGAACAGCTCCAGTCTCCAACTCCCAGCGCGAGCAACACAGAAGACCCGTGATTTCTGCATTTTCAACTGAGGTACTGGGTTCATCTCACTAGGGAGTGCCGGACAATCTGTGCTGGTCAGCTGCTGCAGCCCGACCAGCGAGAGCTGAAGCAGCGCGAGGCATCGCCTCACCTGGGAAGCACAAGGGGAAAGGGAATCCCTTTTCCTAGCCAGGGGAACTAAGACACACAACAACTGGAAAATCAGGTAACTCCCACCCCAATACTGCGCTTTAAGCAAACAGGCACACCAGGATATCATATCCCACACCTGGCCGGGAGGGTCCCATGCCCACGAAGCCTCCCTCATTGCTAGCACAGCAGTCTGCGATCTATCCCCAAGGCAGCAGCGAGGCTGGGGGAGGGGCGCCCGCCATTGCTGAGGCTTAAGTAGGTAAACAAAGCCGCTGGGAAGCTCGAACTGGGTGGAGCTCACAGCAGCTCAAGGAAACCTGCCTGTCTCTGTAGACTCCACCTCTGGGGACAGGGCACAGCTAAACAACAACAAAAGCAGCAGAAACCTCTGCAGACGCAAACGACTCTGTCTGACAGCTTTGAAGAGAGCAGTGGATCTCCCAACATGGAGGCTGAGATCTGAGAAGGGACAGACTGCCTGCTTAAGTGGGTCCCTGACCCCTGAGTAGCCTAACTGGGAGACATCCCCCACTAGGGGCAGTCTGACACCCCACAACACACAGGGTGGAGTACACCCCTGAGAGGAAGCCTCCAAAGCAAGAATCAGACAGGTACACTCGCTGTTCAGCAATATTCTATCTTCTGCAGCCTCTGCTGCTGACACCCAGGCAAATAGGGTCTGGAGTGGACCTCAAGCAATCTCCAACAGACCTACAGCTGAGGGTCCTGACTGTTAGAAGGAAAACTATCAAACAGGAAGGACACCTACACCAAAACCCCATCAGTACATCACCATCATCATCAAAGACCAGAGGCAGATAAAACCACAAAGATGGGGAAAAAGCAGGGCAGAAAAACTGGAAATTCAAAAAATAAGAGCGCATCTCCCCCGGCAAAGGAGCGCAGCTCATCGCCAGCAACGGATCAAAGCTTGACGGAGAATGACTCTGACGAGATGAGAGAAGAAGGCTTCAGTCCATCAAACTTCTCAGAGCTAAAGGAGGAATTACGTACCCAGCGCAAAGAAACTAAAAATCTTGAAAAAAAAGTGGAAGAATTGATGGCTAGAGTAATTAATGCAGAGAAGGTCATAAACGAAATGAAAGAGATGAAAACCATGACAAGAGAAATACGTGACAAATGCACAAGCTTCAGTAACCGTCTCGATCAACTGGAAGAAAGAGTATCAGCGATTGAGGATCAAATGAACGAAATGAAGCGAGAAGAGAAACCAAAAGAAAAAAGAAGAAAAAGAAATGAACAAAGCCTGCAAGAAGTATGGGACTATGTAAAAAGACCAATCTACGTCTGATTGGGGTGCCTGAAAGTGAGGGGGAAAATGGAACCAAGTTGGAAAACACTCTTCAGGATATCATCCAGGAGAACTTCCCCAACCTAGCAGAGCAGGCCAATATTCAAATCCAGGAAATACAGAGAACGCCACAAAGATACTCCTCGAGAAGAGCAACTCCAAGATACATAATTGCCAGATTCACCAAAGTTGAAATGAAGGAAAAAATCTTAAGGGCAGCCAGAGAGAAAGGTCGGGTTACCCACAAAGGGAAGCCCATCAGACTAATAGCAGATCTCTCGGCAGAAACTCTACAAGCCAGAAGAGAGTGGGGGCCAATATTCAACATTCTTAAAGAAAAGAATTTTAAACCCAGAATTTCATATCCAGCCAAACTAAGTTTCATAAGTGAAGGAGAAATCAAATCCTTTACAGATAAGCAAATGCTTAGAGATTTTGTCACCACTAGGCCTGCCTTACAAGAGACCCTGAAGGAAGCACTAAACATGGAAAGGAACAACCGGTACCAGCCATTGCAAAAACATGCCAAAATGTAAAGACCATCGAGGCTAGGAAGAAACTGCATCAACTAACGAGCAAAATAACCAGTTAATATCATAATGGCAGGATCAAGTTCACACATAACAATATTAACCTTAAATGTAAATGGACTAAATGCTCCAATTAAAAGACACAGACTGGCAAACTGGATAAAGAGCGAAGACCCATCAGTCTGCTGTATTCAGGAGACTCATCTCACATGCAGAGACATACATAGGCTCAAAATAAAGGGATGGAGGAAGATTTACCAAGCAAATGGAGAACAAAAAAAAGCAGGGGTTGCAATACTAGTCTCTGATAAAACAGACTTTAAACCATCAAAGATCAAAAGAGACAAAGAAGGCCATTACATAATGGTAAAGGGATCAATTCAACAGGAAGAGCTAACTATCCTAAATATATATGCACCCAATACAGGAGCACCCAGATTCATAAAGCAAGTCCTAAGAGACTTACAAAGAGACTTAGACTCCCATACAATAATAATGGGAGACTTCAACACTCCACTGTCAACATCAGACAGATCAACGAGACAGAAAGTTAACAAGGATATCCAGGAATTGAACTCATCTCTGCAGCAAGCAGACCTAATAGACATCTATAGAACTCTCCACCCCAAATCAACAGAATATACATTCTTCTCAGCACCACACCGCACTTATTCCAAAATTGACCACATAATTGGAAGTAAAGCACTCCTCAGCAAATGTACAAGAACAGAAATTGTAACAAACTGTCTCTCAGACCACAGTGCAATCAAACTAGAACTCAGGACTAAGAAACTCAATCAAAACCGCTCAACTACATGGAAACTGAACAACCTGCTCCTGAATGACTACTGGGTACATAACGAAATGAAGGCAGAAATAAAGATGTTCTTTGAAACCAATGAGAACAAAGATACAACATACCAGAATCTCTAGGACACATTTAAAGCAGTGTGTAGAGGGAAATTTATAGCACTAAATGCCCACAAGAGAAAGCAGGAAAGATCTAAAATTGACACTCTAACATCACAATTAAAAGAACTAGAGAAGCAAGAGCAAACACATTCAAAAGCTAGCAGAAGGCAAGAAATAACTAAGATCAGAGCAGAACTGAAGGAGATAGAGACACAAAAAACCCTCCAAAAAAATCAATGAATCCAGGAGTTGGTTTTTTGAAAAGATCAACAAAATTGACAAACCGCTAGCAAGACTAATAAAGAAGAAAAGAGAGAAGAATCAAATAGACGCAATAAAAAATGATAAAGGGGATATCACCACGGACCCCACAGAAATACAAACTACCATCAGAACTTAAAGTATAATAATAATAAAAAGTAAATAAAAAATAAATAAAAATAAAATAAAATTACAAAAGCGTTTCTTGCTCTAAGATAATTACAAGGAATAAAAAGTCCCCATGTTTTCTTTTTCTGCATTTTGACTGATTTTGTTTTAGATGATTCACGTTTAAGAACCATGGAATGAATTTTAAGATACAATTTGTCAACTGGGCGCGGTGGCTCATGCCTGTAATCCCAGCACTTTGGGAGGCCGAGGTGGGTGAATAATGAAGTCAGGAGTTCGAGACCATCCTGGCCCACATGGTGAAACCCGTCTCTACTAAAAATACAAAAAATATCAGCTGGGTGTGGTGGCACATACCTGTAATCCCAGCTACTTGGAAGACTGAGGCAGGAAAGTTGCTTGAACCAGGGAGTCAGAGGTTGCAGTGAGCCGAGATGGCTCCACTGCACTCCAGCGTGGTGACAGAGCAAGACTCCGTCTCAAAAACAAAAAACAAACAAAAAACAACAACAAAACAATTTGTCTTTCAATATCTATGCATAATTTTTATACTTACTGTGATTTCTGAGTATTTGGACTTATGTCAATTATCACTTTTTTCTATTTGCCATCTTCTATTGTACTTTGAATTTCTCATTTTTTTTTCTTCTTGGCATCTATTATACTTTGAACTTTCTCAAAAAAATACTCTTTTCATTACACTTTTTTGATTAAATATTATAAGTAGTATTGAACACTTCTACTCTTATGTTTTTGTCTTTTAAAAATCTCAACCTGTATACTATTATCTCTCCTACCAGCTTGAAAAGATGCTTATAACCCTTTAACACTCCTCTCCCATCATCTCATTCCTCTATAGGCTTTAAGTTTTAAATCTTTATTTTGAAATATAAGTTTTTGCATAAGGTCAATAGTTAATGAAATGTCCTAGCACTTAATCAATTTTGGACTGCTCATTTGTTTGTTGAATCCCACAGCTTCCTTCTTTGTACAGTTTTCTTCATGCTGAAGTATACGCACTTAATAGTTCTTTTAATGAGACTCTGTGTGGGTGGTAAATTCTTCTGGTAATTGTAAGCATAAACATTATTTTTTTCTTCACTCACAGATAATAGTTTATCTGTGTACATGGTTTACAGTTACTTTCCTTTGGCACTTTAAATATATTATTCCATTGTCTTCTAGCGTCTGTTTTTGCCAATGCCTCTTGTTAGTTTAATTGGTCATTAGATGGTTGGTGATACATTGGTTCTCTTTAGTGCTTTTTAAGATTTTTCTTTTTATTCTAATGTTCTGCAATTTCATGATGATATAACTATGCATTCATTTTAATTTATTTTGCTGGGTACCTGGAGTATACTTTTGATGTGGAAAATTTTCAGCAATTACTTCTTCAAGTTTTATTGCTCTGACATTTGCTACATTCTGCTTTTATCAAACTCTTATTCCATGAGGGTTGGAGGCTCACTATGTATTTATACTGTTTTTCGGGTGATTTTTAAAAAACTTTTGTTTCTTTTGGTTTACCATAGTCTTTCTGTGGCACATTCTGGTCAACTTTCTCAATATTGTTTTTTAATCGACCAACCCATCCTAGACTCTGTTCAGTATAGAGTGTACATAGCACACTGCCATTTTTTGGCTACTTTCTGGAAAACCCAGTGATTTTGCCTCATTCATTTTTAGATATTTTCATTCCAATCATATTCAGAAGATATTTATCTTTTTAAGTCTAAAAATAATCCTTTTGGCTTAAACATTGAATACACTTTTGGTTATTGCTTTGTGTTTAAAGCAGAGGGAATGATCAGAGAATGAACTAAGTACATCAGTTTGTCCGTACATCTCATAATTGTTTTTTAAAATCATATGCTATAAAAATTTGGTTAAATATTAGCATTCTACAGTATAAATGTGCATTATCTACATATCCTTGCCTACAAGAGCCCAAACAGGTTATTTTAAATGCCTAAATATTGAATGTAAGGGCACAAACATCTTAAAACATATGGAGATAAAGTTATTAAAATAATCTGTTCATTTCAACAGATGTCATAATGAGTCATTACAGTAAATATCACAGTAAAAATGAGTACTTAATTTTTTATTTGTTCACATTTTTTATAATATTAGAAACATCCAGAAAACAAGACTAAGTTTCTAGAATTTAACAATTATTTCTAAAATTGCTTTAGTGCCTATAGATTGTTGTCTCTCCTCTCTATCACACTTCATTATAGAATAACTTGTTATTTTTTAGGGGGCATCTTTTGGTATATATAAGTTATTACAAATCCATTGTTTCTTCGAAAATTGAAGCTCCATCACTGTAACTTTTCGCTAATGATTGCTGCCTGACAATGTAAAACTGACAACTTTATTTTTTAACAGTGGAGGTTGCTATTTATTTGCACTGCATCATATAGTTACTGGCAAGCACAAGACAATTTGTTAAATGACCTAGCAAGTCAAGGAAGAGAAGCTATTGAAGTACAAAACTTTGTTTATTGATATTTAAATTTCAGTAAAATTTTATCATTAACATTACTTTCAGTTTTTATAGTCAATCATTCTGAATCAGGAAAGGGAAAAGAAAGAACGTTAACAAATCCTTAAAACTCTTTGCTTCATACAGTTGAGAAAAATCACTGGTAATCCCCTAACTGGCAATAAGCAATGGTAATCTCACTTTAGAGTTACCACCTTGATGAGCAATATGTGGCCCTTAGAACAGGTTAGTAGTTCAGCAAAAATCATGTTGTCAGCCATAAATGGTCATTTGTTCATTCATTTATTCATTACATATATCTATTGGGTGGTGATTACATACCCAGCACTGTGCTGAGTACTAGGAACTACAAGGGTGAACAGAACAGACTCCAAATTTCTTCCCTCACAAAGGTTACAGGCCAGTAGGAGAAACACATTAGATAAGTCATCTCATAAATGATTACGTAGTTAGTATTGATATGAGCAATGATGGAATAAATATAGGGAGTAACTAAGGGAGGCTCTCACATCCTTGAGGACTTGAACTAGACAGGATGAAATGAGATGAGTAATAGCCAGGGAAAGGAGTAAGAGAGCCAATGGTAGCATTACAAGGAAAAGTCTGAGATTAACAAAAGCCATGGGGTGACAGGTGCTGGGTGCAATGGATATCAGAGGTGTGAAACGGGCAGGGGCCTTAGAAAGGAGGCCAAAACAGCGAGCTTGAGGCTAGAGACACATCAGGTTGCATAGATCTCCATGGTTCATTTTAATGATTTTGAACTTATTCCATATACCATGTTATGAAATGTGCTGTTAATCACAGCCCCCCATGCCAGTACAGCAGTTTCCCTTTAATCTAATGGGATACGTGTGCCATGCTGGTGTGCTGCACCCATTAACTCATCATCTACATTAGGTTATCTCCTAATGCTATCCCTCTCCGCAACCCCCTCCCCACACCAACATGGCACATGTATACATACGTAACAAACCTGCACGTTGTGCACATGTACCCTAGGACTTAAAGTATAATTAAAAAAAAAAATCTAATGGGATATACCCAAGGTCCCCAGCGGATGCCTGAAACCATGAATAGAACCAAATTCTATACAATAAGTCCTCAACATAAAGTCATTGATATGTTTTTGGAAACTGCAATTTTAAGCAAAATGAGGTATTATGAAACCAATTTTATCATGGGCTAATTAATATAAACAAGAGTTAAGTTCCTAGGTCATATTTCTGTCACAAAAACATCACCAAACTTCTAAATAAAGAGCAAAACACTTCTAATATTAAACACTGAAGTAACTGACTATACTTACATTTCAGAAAAACTAATACAAACAAGCTGGGCATGATGGCACATGTCTGTGGTCCCAGCAACTGCAGTGGCTGAGATGGGAGCATCCCTTGAGCCCAGAAAGTCGAAGCTTCAGTAAACTATGATTGTGCTGACAGAGTGAGACTCCATCTCTAAGACAATAATAATAACAACAACTACGAAAATTACCCAATTTTTGTTGAACCAGTGAGTGACACTGGTCGTGGTGGTGGGATAAATCAAGGAAGAATTATTTGCAGAGTGAAAATTGCAAGGAGCCCCTCCTCCTACCATGCATTTCAAAAACAAACACGAACACATACAGCCAGTTCGAGGAGAGCTTTCCTACTGCATTGTTTATTGTCCTGCGTTTGTATGATTATTGTAGATGAGGAATTTTTATCTTACAATAATTTGTATTCATCCATTCATTTCCAACCTGCTTTTCCCAGTTAGTGTCTCCATGTGGCCGGAGTCTGTCCCGGGAGCTCAGGGTACAAGGCAGGAGCCAGCCCTGGACAGGATGCCATCTCATCACAGGGCACACTCATGCCTATACTCACTCACATGGGGGCCATGTAGACATGCCAGTGAACCCGATGGACACAGCTCTGGGATATGGAAGGGAGTCAGACTACCCAGAAAACCCATGCAGATGTGGGGAGAAAGGCTGGGGAGTGTAGACAGCACGGGTAGGCTGGACAAAGGATGATTCACATCCCCGTAGGACACAGCAGGATAGCACGAGATTGCATCACGCTACTCAGAGCTGCAAGGCAGTTGAAAACTTATGAATAGTTTACTTCTGGAATTGTTCATTTAATGTTTTTGGACTGCTATTGACCTTGGGTAACTAAAACCACAGAAAGTGAAACCGTGGATAATGGGAAGTTATAGTTCCCAATCCTGACCAATCATACAAATCACTTGTGGATTCCTCAACTGTATGCATTTCAGAACCCAGAATAAATTCATCCTGAGACAAGGGAGAGCTTTCTGACTCAGAGGTTCTGCATGTTTTTTTTTTTTTTTTTTTTTTTTTGCTGAATTCAGCATCCACTTGTGGGTACTGCAGTCCACTACCTTGCTCCCTTCCATATTCTTGGTTACTAAGCAACCCAAGGAATAAGATGCTTCTTTAGGTAACAGTAACTTCTCCATCACATTTTTAATACTTAGCATCTTCTAATATACATTTCCATTTCACTATTTGCTTTCCAGTCCTGTTTCAAACAGCATGCTTGAAAATTCTTACCACTTGCTAATTACATACATAATTTCATTTTTTACTGACGTATATGCAAAAAATATGTGCTGTCTTCTGTAAAGGAGTTATATATAGTGGAGCAGAACTTGGATTCTGAAGACAAACTGCCAGTGCTCAAAGTATTGAGACCATGAGCAAGTTCCTGAATCATATAATGCCAGCTTCTTTATCTACAAAATAGGAATACTAATGGTACCAAACTCATTGAGATGTTGGAATGATTTAGTAAGTTATATGTGCTTAGAACCACATCTTGTATGTAAGAACTGCATATAGATACATTTTCTATATTTACTGTAAAATTTGTAGGTATAAACATGCATTTAAAATATGTTATTTTTCTTTTGTAACCAACACTAATATGAATTGCTAGTTATAAAATGCTCAAGCTGCTGTATGGAAAATGATACTGAAGTGAGAAAAGTGGACATATGATAAATATCCTGGGCAGAATTTATGAAGTTGTACATCTTAAATGTTTACAGCATGTTAAAAAATAAGGAATGAACAAGCAGTACTAGAAAACATAATATTATTTAAAAAGCAAACTAAATTTTAAGTTAAAGTGAAAATCATTTATCATATTTCTTTGCTTTTCATTTGTCAATTTTTTTTAAAGTTGAATGTAGATCTCTTAGGACACTTTCAATGAAACTTCTATGTTAATTCACAACTTCTCAAAGACAAACTTCATTATCAGCAAAGCTTTAAAGGAATCAAATTCAAATATACAATTTAACTTTTATGTATTTTTTCTACTTTTCATTAAAGTACTGAAGATTATTTCATTTCAATGTCATGCAATTTTTACATCATATCTTTTGTATCATAAGTATGCTAAGTTATTTAAATATAAATTTGTGAAAGTAATAATTAATAGCAATATATTTTGATGTATAACAAAATAGACATAGTTATTGAAAAATCTGAATTCATTTGGCAACATACATTTAATAAATTTTTATTTGAATAAAAAGTTTTAAGCCAACAGAAATGTGAAAACATTTTTTACACCTGTAATCATATTAACAAATTGTAAAATGTACCAACAACTTAATAGCAGTTTTACATGGAGAGAAAGATTCATATACTATACGTATACTTTCAGATTTCAGAAAAGATAGCAGATGAAAAGAAAATGTATAGTTTTGAATTGAAGAAATCTGGCCCATCACATTCTACCATGATTTGTATTTCTCTCATCACGATTGTTTTTATGTAATACAGAGTGCTTATTGTGTGGCAAGTATTCTAAGTACTTTAGAAATGTATATTTATTTAGACTATATTAGCATGTATTTGTATTTCCTCAAATTTAGGCAGATAGCTATATATAATATAGCTTATTATATATAGTAAACAAATATGTTTCTGTTATACTCATGTATAAATTATATATTATTTTAAGCTACACTAACTAAACAATATAACCACATAACTCACCAGCCTGACCCCAGAAAAGCCAGTTAGTTCACAGTGAGTAATTGTGGGCTACCAGAAGCTTAACGAAGTTGGATTCCCAGTTACAGATGCTGTGGCAGATGTAATCTCCAAAGCAGATGGACACAGCCTCTGGAACTTCTCATATGTGGCTACTGATGTGGTAAATGCATTCTTTTCAATTCATGACCAGAAAGAGGATTAGAAGCAGTTTGCATTCCCATGGAATAAACGAAAATATATGGTCCTTGTATTGCCCAGGGCCTTATATTACCTAAGTGACTCCTGTTCTCTGTCCCAGGAGAGTCTAAAGAGAGCTAATTCTCTGGACATGCTGCAGACTATTCCACTTGTTCACTGTATTAACTGACCTCGGAGTCATAGAGGGGTTCTTAAATAAGACCCAAAAATGTGCAAATAACAAATAAACATACCGATGCATTTAAAAACAATAAATTAAAAATTAAAGAGCAAGAAAATAATGGTTGTCTGTAATTTTAGGATCCAGGTCATCTGATGTAGAGGAATGAAAGGAAGCCTCAAAAGTCAGCGCCTCAAAAGTCCTGGTTAGGATCCATTTCTTAAGCAGAATCGTTGGTAAATGGATGTTTTATTATCTTTGTTATTGCATAAACTTAGCATTTACACGTTAAATCATCATTTTATGTATGATATGTTGCACAATATGCTTTTAATGAGCTGGTAGAGATCTTTTAAAAGAAATGAAGATAAAATTAAACCATTATAGAAATGAATAATGAATCAAATACATAGAAATCAGCATAAACATCATTGGAAACAGAGAAAGTTGAAGGATAGGCTTGAAACATTCATGAAAAATTAAATGGAAAAGAACATAACGTTTAAAATGTTGAGAGAAATAAATGGAAATATGGACAAAGCTGTGGAGCTTCAGACAAGTCAGCATCTGCTGTCATTAAAGAAAATAGAAAAGATAGAAAATAAATACATTTTTTAAATGTAGAGGAAAATTTCCCTGATATAGAGGAAAAGAGAAAAAGTGTACAGTGATACAAAACAATACATATCAGTAGGTAGTTTAGTAAAGTTTTAGTTAACAATAAAGAAATAATTGCATGGGCATCTGAACAAAAGATTGCCCATACAAGTGACAGAGTTACTACCATATTCAATAGTGCGATAAAAAAAAGTCTAAAATTTTAATGAAAGATAGTTTTACCCAGCAAGTTACTATTCAAAGATGAAGAGACACATACTCTCAAATATTCAGTAGTTAAAAATTTATAGTATCTATGAATATATTTCTTGAAAAACACTCATTGAGAATAAATGCCAATCAACACAAGAGTTGACTGGCAAAGCTATGATAAAGAGATGGATTTTAGCATTAAATCATTTTCATATGAAACCACAGCTAACAACTGTGAAAATTACCAAAGAACAGAATAAAATATTACAAATCTATATATTATAATAATGATGATAATATAACTAACTGCATGAGTCAGGAGGGGAATAATAGTAGGCAATCTAACTTTTTTTTTCTTTTCTTTTTTTTTGAAATGACGTCTTACTCTTTCACCCGGCTGGGATGCAATGGCCCAATCTCAGCTCACTGTAACCTCTGCCACCTGGGTTCAAGCGATTCTCCTGCCTCAGACTTCCAAGTAACTGGGACTACAGGCGTATGCCACCATGCCTGGCTAATTTTTTGTATTTTTAGTAGAGACGGGATTTCACTGTGTTAGCCAGGATGGTCTCGAACTCCTGACCTTGTGATGCCCCCACCTTGGCGTCCCAAAGTGCTGGAAATCTCACTTTTTAATAAAATAATGTTTATAACTATGAGGACAGGGAAATAAAGATGATTTAAATTTATTCAGTGGTTGCTAGTTCTGCACTGTACCAGTTAGAAAATATTTTATTTAGACATTTCATACCTTGTAAAAATTTTTTTCAAGTATTGTTTTTTCACCCTAAATAAATATGTATTTATGTAGCTATTATTTTTTCAAACATTTTATTAAAGTATGTAATACCTACAGAAAAACCACAAAGTGTAACTGTGCAAATAGATGAATTATAACAGTGAAAATAACAGTGTTAGTACCACCAGGAATAGAGCAATACCAGAATGTTAGAAGTCTCTTTTGCATCCACTCCCAATCACATTCCCCATCTCCTTCCCAGATGTAACAACTAACCTGATTTCCAACATTACAAAGTTTGTGAAGTTTATATAAGTAAAAAATACTGCTAACTTCTTTTGCCCAAACTAAGATATGTTGTTTTACAGCTAGCTTCTTTTGCCCAAAGATTTGTTGTCAGTCCTTTTCAATTTAGCTATTGTGACTTGGATTAGCAATTCCCTGATGACTCATGAAGTTTCTCAACTCTTCATGTTTATTGGCTATTTGGACATCTTTTGTGAACTCTTCATGTTTTTTCCACTTTATTCATTATCTAAGTTTTTTCTTGGTTTGCAGAAGTTATTTACGTTTTCAAGATATGAGTCTTTTATGGGTTTTACTCATTTCAAATATCTTCTCCCATCAGTTTCTTCCCTTCTCGCTTTCAAAATAGTCTTTTGATTACATTTAGTTTTAAATTAGTACAATTTTTCAATCTTTCTGTTACAGTCAGTGATTTTTGTATTTTGTTGAAGAAAACTTTGGCTAGTCTAAGTTTTTAAAGATACTCTCCTATATTCTTTTAAAAGCTTTACTCTTTCACCTTTTGCATTCAGTTTGAGCATCTTATTTGAGCAGAGATTTGTGAAAGAGGTATTGAAGTGGGAGTTTGAAGACTGTAAGGGGTGGTATTTCTAAATATAGTTAGTATTCATTTCTGTTTGGCCACATATTTACTCTATCCATTGCTATTTGTTCCTTCTTATATCACCATACTTCCTTCTGGGGTAATTTTCTGTCTGCCTTAAAAATAATTACTATATTATTGTCGTTAACATGGGTTGGCTGGTAACAAATCTTTCAGCATTCCCTTGGCAGAAAGATCTTTAATTTTCTCAATTTTTATTGGTGATTTTACTGGGTTAAATTTAGATTTTAGTTTGGCACTTTTTTCTTTCAGCATTTGAGGATGTAATTCAATTGTTCTGTGGTCTCTCTCTCTTTCTCTTTTTAGTTAATAAATCAGTCCTATTTTTGCTCCTTTGAAGGGAAAGATGCTTTACCTCTCTTGTTTCTTTTATTATTTTTCTTTGACTTTGATTTTTAATGGTGTTATTATGATGTACCTTAAAATTTTATTCATTTTTAGCATGTTTGGGATACATTTTCACTCTTAAATATGAAATTGATATTTTTATCAGTTTCTCATTTATCATTTCACCCACTGTCTGTTTAAAATTATGTTTGCTCTATTCCTTCTGTCCTGTCTTTTGTAAAATCTAGCTACATGTATGTTAGAACTTTTCATTGTCACATAGTTCTCAAACACTTTTTAAATATTTCTCATTCTTTCATCTTTATAAATGTGAGTGGGCATGTTATTCTGGCCTATTTTCCATTCTGCTAATTCTTTCTTCAACTATATCTAATACGCTACTGAACATAATCTTGAATTTTTAAGGGGAGATATACAACTTCTATTTAATCCATTTTATAGTGTTTTGTTCTCTGCTATATTTTCTATCCTGTCATCCAACTTCTGAATATATTAATCACACTTATGAAACTTATTTTACAGTCTGTTTTAGTTCATTCTTGCATTGCTATAAAGAAATATCTAGGACTGGGTAATTTATAAAGAAAAGAGGTTTAACTGGCTCATGTTTATTCAGGCTGCACAGGAAGCATAGTCCTGGCATCTGCCCCACTTCTGGGGAGGCCTCAGGAAACAATCATGGTGGAAGATGAAGGGGGAGCAGGCACATCACATGGCCAGAGCAAGAGCAAGAGAGAGTGAGCGGGGAAGTGCCACACACTCTTAAACAACCCAATCTCACAAGAACTCACTCACTATCGTGAGGACAGTACCAAGAGCAATGGTGCTAAACTATTCATGAGAAATTCGCCCCCATGATCAAATTACCTGTTACCAGGCCCCACTTCCCCCATTGGGGATTACAATTCAAGCTGAGATTTGGTGGGGACACAGATCCAAACCACATCACAGTCTGTTTCAGATAAGCCCAATGTCTGAATTTCCTGTGATTCAGTCTCTTGCTGTCCCTCTTTCTCCCTCTGTGTCCCTTTGTTTTTTGGTCATGTGGTCTTATTTCCTGATATCCCTGCTAATGTTTGATTGCATAATGGACATTGTGTATGAAAAATTTTAGAGATTATCATGGATACTGATAATTTTAGGCTCTGGCTGATGTTATCTTTTTCTGGAGAGAGTTTGTCTTTACTTTTTGCAAGCAGTTATGCAGGGGAAGATCACCTTCATACAATCAGAGATTGAGTTTAACTTCATGGCATGCTTCAAGGTTTCTAGAAAGGAGATTTAGCTGTGGTTCACTTCTATCTCTGGAGTGTAGCCAGCTCTTCCGAGGTTCTAATGAAAAAAACCCTTTTCATTAATGGACTCTACACTTCAACTTTTATACGTCAGGATATTACAACTTTGGAATCGTGGTCAGATTTTTAGCCTCTCTGTGATTTGGCAAATGGCCTGGTTAAAACCTATGTCAGAATATGTTTCTCCTTTCTCTCTGAGATCTTTACACCTCAAGTCCTTGCTGTCTTGTTAGCTCTTTGGTTATAGCACTTACGTTTTTTATTTCCAGCAATTATAGTTGATCTCAGTTAGAGAACTCATCAGCAGGAAGCCAATCTTCCTTTATTGGAAATGTAAACACTCTAATTATATTTTTTAAGCCATTTTAAATTTAAGAAGATTTAAGGAAACTTGTTTGAATAGCAATTAGGAGTGTGGAGAGGTACATTTTAACCTTTGCTAGTTGCAAAACCAGTAAATTTTTAGCCTAGTGTTTGAAGAAGACACTTGAGCAGAAAACAAAAAACAGAAAACAAACAAAAAAAGCAATTGTTAGGGCTCCTGACTTTACTCATGCTCTAATTTTGACTCTGTGTTGCATTTATGTTCCACAAATTGTTTCAGACTCCCGACTATTTGTGTGGACTAACAGAACCATAAAATAAGAGTTCAACTTAGACTTCATCTTTAATGTTTTATTAAATCCTCTACTTCCATTTTGTCAGTGTGTACTAATGTTTCTTCTTTCTGGGGCTTTTAAATTTACTCCCTATTTCCATTATCACTACCTTTACCATCTTTGGTATAAAATACATTTATAATCTACATACTTAGTCTTTCAAACTATAGACTTCCCTCCATGTAATCCATCTGACATTTTTGGTTAGCTACTCTTCCTACAGCCTCATAGCATATCATTCTTTTACTGAAAATCTAAAAAGTGCCCTAACTTTATTGAATAAATTTCAATAAATTGAAATGCTCAGTACTTCAGTCAGACTGCCTAAACAGACTTCCTTATACTGCTATCCAGTATCTCTCTGTTCAAGACAAATGTTCATTCTCCTTAATCTCTTTCACTGGGCTTTCTTTTTCTAACCTGCTTTTAGTGTTGATTTCCTCATCTCCTTTAAATATTTAGCCTGCCCTTCTAATCTCCTTCACTTTCCACAGGTTATGCCCTGTATTTCTAAAGGAAATGTTTAAATATTCCAGCCTTTTCCCCTGTAATGCATGAAACTAGTAGAATTTTTACTTCACAGATATTTTTCAAGAGCACCATACCCTACATAAGACAAGAGTGCTGGCAAGGGAACTGGGAGAATGTCTCCAAGGAAACAATCAGGTTACAGAGGCTAAAGCTCCAGTTTCTACCTGCTGTTCCAATTGTAGGAAATTTCTATTTATTTTCAGTGAACTTAATACTGTTAAGTGAGGTGACTCATTCTTTACAGCTGATACTTAAATAATTTTCCAACTAATCTCACTGTTTTCAAATTCATCTTTCCAGTACCTGCTCAATTGAGCTATTTAAAACACAAATATGAAAATATTAATGTTATATTAATATTTTAATATATATTAATATTCTTCTTCAAATCTTTCACTAGTTCCCTATCATTTAAATATAAAGTCCAAGTTCCTTGTGCTTTTTATGATTTGACTCATACATATATTATCAATCTACCTACATCTAAATGTTTCACCTTTTGTCTATATTATGGCATTGCAGCCATAATACAGATCTTCTTTAAGCGCATGTGATTACACGTATGTAATTAAGTGTATGGGATTATGTTACATTATGTCTTGCAGAAAGACTACCTTTTATGCTGCCTCGATAAAGTAAGCAGGCATGTTCGGGGAGCCCATATCTCAAAAAACTGTTGAGACCTCTAGGAAATGAAGGCAACCTCCAACCAACAGCCAGACACAACTAGTGTCTTCAGGTCTATAGTACCAAGTGAATGAATTCTTCCAACAACCTGAGTGAGCTTGGAAGTGAATCTTTCCCTCATGCAAGCTTTTGATAAGATAGCAGTTCATGCTGACATCTGGATTGTAAGACTGAGACCCTGAAGCAGGGAACTCAGCTAAACCATTCCTAGACTCCTGTCCCACCAGTGAGCTAATAAATGAGTGAGACTTTAGACTGTTACATTTATGATGATATCGTCACACAGCAATAGATAACTAATACTCACGTCTTGCTGTTTCTCACCTTCATACTTCTACATTTGTAATTCTCTTAAACTTGACACTGTCACCTACTAGCTTTTGTTCAGCTAACAAACTATTATTTGTCCTTGATGACAAATTTCATCATTTCTACAAAGCCTGTTCATTCTTTTCTAATTCTGCCCTGTTATAAAATACAAATAACCATTCATCTTGCCGCTTAACATAATTAATTTTAAACTTCAATTTTTCTACATTTCACACTATATTAGGTATGTTTATTTTCCATTTACTAAACTTGAAGACAGAGACGATATCGTATTTATCTTTGTGCCCTGGGGCTCTAATAAACTTGAAAGGCAGTCTAGGCCACAAGGACTGCAGCTTTTAAGTGAGTCCTAGTGCTGAACTTGGCCCAGAGACAGCAGATGGGGGACACATAACCTGCCAAAACACCAGTTGGGGCAGCTAACGGGGTGCTGACATCACCCCTCCCCTAATCCCAGGCTGCACAGCTCATCGCTCTGAAAGACACCCTTTCCTTCTGCTTGAGGAGAGGAGAGTAAAGAGTGGGGAGGACTTTGTCTTGTATCTTGGCTATTAGCTCAGCCACAGCGGGATAAGGCACTGGTCAGAGCTGAAGGCCCTCTTAACTCCAGGATGACATGTATAGGCATGCCCTGGGCCAGAAGGGGACCCGATGCCTTGAAGGGAATGACCCAGTCCTGGGAAGACTCATTACCTGCTATCTGAAGAGTGCTTGCGCCTTGAATAACCAGCAGTGAAACACAGGTACTACATTGAGGGCCTTGGTTGAGGCTCTGAGACTTCCTGGCTTCAGGTGAGACTCAGCACATTCCTAGTTGTGGTGCCACAGGGCTAGACTCCTGCTAGAGAAAAGCAGAGGGAGCTTTGTCTTGCACCTTAGGTACCAGCTCAGCCACAGGTAGGTAGAGCACCAATCAGGCCCTTGGAATTCCTGATTTCAGAACTTGGCTCTTGGATGGCACTTCAGGACCAGCTTTGGGCCAGAGGGGAGCCTACTGCCATGAAGGGTGGTTTCAGGCTAGGCAGAATTTACCACCAGCTGACTGAAGAGCCATTGGGCCTTAAGGGAACATTGGCAGCAGTCTGGCAGTACTCCCTGTGGATCTGTAATGGCAGTGGCCACAGAGCGAGGCTCCTCTGCCTTTGGAAAGAGGAAGGAAGAGTAGAGGATTGTGTCTTGTGGTTTTTAGTGCCAGCTCAGCCTCAGTACAATAGAACACCAGGTAGACTTCTAAGGTTTTTGACTCTTCTCCCTGGCTCCCAGACACCACGTCTAGATACATCTGGGATCTGCCCTAAAGGGAAGGACACAGGCCTGGCAGGCTTTGCACCTGCTGATTGTAGCGCCTCAGGCCTTTGAGTGAAAATAGGCAGTAGCCAGTGAGTAGTTACAGCATGCCTTGGGAAATACTCAGTGCTGTACTAGATTCAGGTTTGACCCAGCACAGTCACAGTGATGGTGGCAACAAGGGTGTTTCTGTCATTCCACCCCCAGCTTCAGGATACTCAAAACAGAGAGACTCCATTTTTTTGGGAGAAAGTAAAGGAGGAGAACAAGAGGCTCTGCTAGTAATCCAGACAATTCTCCCAGATGTTGTCCAGGACCATCAAGGTGGCACCTGTGCAAGTCTGTGAGAATCACAGTGTTACTGGGCTTAAGGTGTGATACGGTTTGGCTGTGTCTCCATCCAAATCTCATTTTGAACTGTAGTTCCCAAAATTCTCACGTATCAAGGGAGGGACCCCATGGGAGGTCACTGAATCATGGGAGGGGGTCTTTAGCTGTTCTCATAATAGTGAATAAGTCTCATGAGATGTGAGGGTTTTATAAAGGGGAGTTCCCCTGCATACGCTCTCTTGCCTTCCACCCTGTAAAATGTGCCTTTGCTTCTCCTTTGCCTTCCACCACAATTGTGATGCCTCCCCAGCCATGTGGAACTGTGAACCCATTAAATCTCTTTTCTTTACAAATTACCTAGTCTTGGGTATGTCTTTATTAGCAGCATGAGAACAGACTAATACAGTAAATTGGTACTGGGTAGTGGAGCGCTGCTGTAAAGATATCCAAAAATGTAGAAGCAACTTTGGAACTGGGTAACAGGCAGAGGGTGGAACAGTTTGGAGGGCTCAGAAGAAGATAGGAAAAAGTGGAAATTTTGGAACTTCCTAGAGACTCGGAGGACTCAGAAGACAGGATGATGTGGAAAAGTTTTGAACTTCCTCAAGACTTGTTGAATGACTTTGGCCAAAACGCTGATAGTGATATGGACAATAAGGTACAGGCTGAGGTGGTCTCAGATGGAAGTGAGGAACTTTTTGGGAACTGGAAAAGATAACTCTTGCTATGCAAAAAGACTGGCAGCATTTTGCCACTGCCCTGGAGAACTGTGGAACATTGAACTTGAGAGAGATGATTTAGGGTATCTGGCAGAAGAGATTCTAAGCAGCAAAGCATTCAAGAGGAAGCAGAAGATAAAAGTGTGGAAAATTTGCAGCCTGACAATGCGATAGAAAAGAAAACACATTTTCTGGGGAGAAATTCAAGCCAGCTGAAGAAATTTACATAAGTAATGAGGAGCCTAATATTAATCACCAAGACAATGGGAAAATGTCTCCAGGACATGTCAGAGACCTTCAAGGCAGGCCCTTCCATCACAGGCTCAGAGGCCTAGGAGGAAAAAATGGTTCTCTGGGCCTGGCTCAGGGCCCCACTTCTCTGTGCAGCCTTGGGACATGGTCTTTTGTGCCAAGCTGCTTCAGCTCCAGCCAAGGCTAAAAGACACCAAGGTGCAGCTGAACCCATTGCTTCAGAGGGTGCAAGCCCCATGCCTTGGCAGTTTCCCTGTGGTGTTGAGCCTGCAGGTGTACAAAAGTCAAGAATTGAGGCTTAGAAACCTCTGTCTAGATTTCAGAGGATGTATAGAAATGCCTGGATGTCCAGGCAGAAGTTTCTTGCAGTGGCAGGGCTCTCATGGAGAACCTCTGCTAGGCAGTGTGGAAGGGAAGTGTGGGGTGCAAGTCTCCACACAGAGTCCCCACTGGGGCACTGCCTATTGGAGCTGTGAAAATAGGGCCACCATCCTTCAGACCCCAGAATGGTAGACCTACTGACAGCTCGCACCATGTACCTGAAAAAACTGCAGACACTCAATGTTAGCCATGAAAGCAGTCAGAAAGGGTGCTGTATCCTTCAAAGCCACAGGGGTTGAGCTGCTCAAGGCTGTGGGAGACTGCCTTTTTCATCAGCATGACTTGGATGTGAGAAATGAAGTCAAAAGAGATCATTTTGAAACTTTAAGATTTAATGACTACCATATTGGATTTTGAACTTCCATGGGTCCTGTAGCTCCTTTGTTTTGGCCAATTTCTCCCAATTGGAATGGGTGTATTTACCCAATGCCTGTATCCCCATTGTATCTAGGATTGACTAACTTGCTTTTGATTTTACAGAAGGGAATTTCCTTTTGATTTTGCAAAATTTGCTTTTGATTTTGCAAAAGGGAATTTCCTTGTCTCAGATGAGACTTTGAACTGTGGGCTTTTGAGTTAATGTTGAAATGAGTTAAGACTTTGTGGAACTGTTGGGAAGGCTTGATTGGTTTTGAAATGTTAGGACATGAGATTTGGGAGGGGCAGAGGGCAGAATGATGTGGTTTGGCTGTGTCCCCACCCAAATCTCATCTTCAATTGTAGCTCCCACAATTCCCATGTGTCATGAGAGGTACATGGTGCAAGGCAATTGAATCATGGCATCACATCTTTCCCTTGCTGTTCTCATGATACTGAATAAGTCTCACAAGATCAGAGAGTTTTATAGAGGGGAGCTTCCCTGCACATGCTTTCTTGCCTTCCACGACGTAAGATGTGCCTTTGCTTCTTCTTTGCCTTTCAACATGATTGTGAAGCCTCCCAAACCATGCAGAACTATGAATACATTAAGCCTTTTCCCTTTATAAATTACCCAGCCTTGGATATGTCTTTATTAGCAGTGTGAGAAGACCTAATACAGGGTGCTCTCTAAAGTAGATACAACTTAAATCACAGCACCCAAATCCTTTCAAATACATGGAAAGCCTTCTCAAGAAGGATAGGTACAAACAAGCCCAGACAGTGACAACTACAATAAATACCTAACTCTTAAATGTCCAAACACAGAGAACATCTACAACTATCAAGATATCCCAGGGAAAAATGATCTCACCAAAGGAACTAAATAAGGCACCAGGTAACAATCCTGGAGAAACAGACATATGTGACCTTTCAGATAGATAATTCAAAATAGTTATGTTGAAGAAACACAAAGAAATTCAAGATAACACAGAGAAGGAATTCAGAATTCTATCAGATAAATTTAACAAAGATTACAATAATTAAAAAGAATCAAGCAGAAATTATGGAGCTGAAAATGCATTTGGCATACTGAAGAATGCATTAATGTCTTTTAATTGCGGAATTGATCAAGCAAAAGAATTGTGAGCTTCAAGGCAGGTTGTTTGAAAATATACAATCAAAGGAGACAAAGAAAAAAGGCCAAAAAACAATGAAGCGCAGTACAGAATCTAGAAAATAGCCTCAAAAAGGCAAATCTAAGAGTTATTGACCTTAAAGAGGTGGTGGAGGAATAGGTAGGGCTGGGAAGTTTATTCAAACAAATAGTGAGAGAGAACTTCCCAAAGCTAGAGAAAGATATCAATATCCAAGTCTAAGAAAGTTATAGAACACCAAGTGAATTTAACACAAAGAAGACTACTACCTCAAGGCATTTAACAATCAAACAACCAAAGATCAAGGGTAAAGATAGGATCCTAAAAGCAGCAAGAAGAAAAAAAACGAATAACATACAATGGAACGCTAGCAGACTCTTCAGTGAAAATCTTACAGGCCAGGAGAGAGTGGTATGGCATATTTAAAGTGCTGAAGGGAAAAAAAAAAAAAAAGAAAACTTTTAACCTAGAATAGTATAGCTGATGAAAATATACTTCAAAATGAAGGAGAAATAAAGATTTTAGGAGACAAACAAAAGCTGAGTTATTGCATCAACACCATACCTGTCTTCCAAGAAATGCTAAAGGGAGTGCTTCAATAAGGAAGAAGAGGATGACTGGCCGGGCATGGTGGCTCACACCTGTAATGCTAGCACTTTGGTAGTCTGAGGCAGGCAGATCATTTGAGGTCAGGAGTTCGAGACCAGTCTGGCCAACATGGTGAAATCTTGTCTCTACTGAAAATTACAAAAATTAGCCAGGTGTGGTGGTGGATGCCTGTAATCCCAGCTTCTCAGGATGCTGAAACATGAGAATCACTTGAACTCGGGAGGCAGAGGTTGCAGTCAGCCAAAATCATGCCACTGCAATCCAGTTTGGGTGATAACAGCAAGACACCATCTCAAAAAAAAAAAAAAGAAAAACAAAGAAAAAAAAGGAAAAGAATGTTACTGAGTAATAAATCAGTAATCACCTGAAGATACAAAATTCACCGGTAATAGCAGGTACACAGAAAAACACAGAATATGATTACACTGTAACTGTGATATGTAAGCTACTCTTATCCAAAGTACAAAGAATAAATGATGATGACATAAAAAAATCGTAACTATAATAACTTTTCAAGATAGACAGTAAAATAAGATATAAATAGAAACAACATAAAGTTTAAAAGCAGGGTGATGAAGTTTAGGCATAAAGTTTTTATTCATTTTCTTTTTTTTTTGGTTGTTTATGCAAACAGTGTTAAGTGATTATAAGCTTAAAATAATGGTTTATGATAGTATTTGCATGTGTCATAGTAACCTGAAACCAGAAAACATACAACAGATACACAAAAAATAAAAAAGCAAGAAACTAAGTCTTACTACCAGAGGTAGTCACCTTCATTAAGGAAAAACAGGAAGAAAACAAAGAAGGAAGAGATGATCACAAAACAATCAGTAAACAAATAACAAAATGGCAGAAAAGTTCTTACTTATCAATAATAACATTGAATATAAATAGTCTAAACTCTCCAATCAAAAGACACGGTGTGGCTGAATGGATAAGAAAAAGACACCCATAATATGTTGCCTATAAGAAACATACTTCACCTATAAAGATACATATAAACTGAAAATAAAGTGATAGAAAAAATATTCCATGCCATTGGAAATCAACAAAGAGCAGGAGTAGCTATACTTATATTAGACAAAATAGATTTCAAGACAAAATCTATAAGAAGAAAAAAGAATGTCACTATATAATGATAAAGGAGTCAATTCACCAAGAGGTTATAACAATCTTAAATATATATGAACCCCAAAATTAGATCACACAGCTATATAAAGAAAATACTATTAGAGCTTAAGAGAAAGGCCCCATTATTATAATAGCTGGAGACTTCAACACCCCACATCAGCATTGGACAGATCTTCCAGGCAGAAGATCTGAAAGAAACATCGGACTTAATCTGCACGGTAGACCAAATGAATCTAACAGATATTTACAGAACATTTCATCCAACAGCTTCAGAATACACATTCTTATCCTCAACACATGGATTATTCTCAAGGATAAACCATATGTTAGGTCACAAAACAATCCTTAAAACATTCAAAAAATTGATGTAATTTCCAGCATTTTCTCTGACCACAATGGAATAAAACTAGAAATCAATAACGAGAGGAATTTTGGAAACTTTGCAAACTCATGGAAATTAAACAATATGCTCCTGAATAATCAGTAGGTCAATAAGGAAATTAAGAATAAAATTGAAAAATTTCTCAAAACACATGATAATGGAAACACAACATACAAAAACCTATGGGAGAGAGCAAAAGCAGCATTAAAAAGGAAGTTTATAGCTATAAATGCCTACATTAATAAAGAGGAAAAACTTCAAATAAACAATCCAGTGATGCATCCTAAAGAATGAGAAAACCAAGAGCAAAGCAAACCAAAAAATTAGCAGAAGAAAGTAAAATAAAAATCAGAGTAGAAGAAAATAAAATAAAAATCAGAGTAGAAACAAATAAAATAAAGAAAACAATACAAAAGATTAAAGAAACAAAAAGTTGGTTTTCTTGAAAAGTTAAAAAAAGCAATAAACCTTTAGCCGCACTAGCTCAGCAAAAAAGAAAGAAGAACCAAATAAAATCACAGATGAAAAAGAAGCATTACAACTGATACCACAGAAATTCAAAGTATCATCAGTGACTACTATGACCAACTATATGCCAATTAACAGAAAAATTTAGAAGAAATGGGCAATTCCTAGACACACAGAACCTAACACAATTGAACCAGAAAGAAAAGCAAAACTTGAACAGATCAATACTATGTAACAAGATCAAAGCCATAATCAAAAGTCTCCTTGTAAAGAAAAGCTCAGGACCCAATGGCTTTACTGCTGAATTCCATCAAACATTTAAAGAAGAACTAATGTCAATACTACTCAAACTCTTCTGAAAAACACAGGGGAAAGGAATACTTCCAAACTGAATCTGTGAGGTAAGTGTTACCCTGATACAAAATCAGACAAAGACAATTCAAATAAAGAAAACTATAGGCCAATATTTCTGATATATATTTATGCAAAAATCCTCAAAAACAACAATAGCAAACTGAATTCAACAACATATTAAAAACATCATTCGTCATTGCGGGAAAGAGTTTCTGGGGTGCCAGATGAATTGATCTCCCCTGTGTAAGACACCCATGGGAAGCCCTGGGCGGCCTCTGAGGAGAAAAGTCTCCTTATTGCCTTCATGTCTTTATGCCCCGAGAGCATAACCGCTTAGCGGCATTCCACAGGTTGCTCAGGGAGATAACACTCCCTTGAAGCAGTGGCGTATAATCAAACATCCTGGCTCCTCCTGAAACCCGCTCCCACCCGTTTCAATCCCAATAAGTTAAAGATCTTAAGTAGTTTAGACACACGTCTTTGCTCAAGGAAATTCGCAGAAACCGCCATTGCTATACATCTTATTGAATGACTAAGGAGCTCTCCTTCACTGATTAATCCTTTTCCTCATCCCTTCTTCCCCCTTCCATCTGCCTTAAGAAGGAAGAGCTTGTAAACCAATAAATTGGGGTGGAGTCTGAGAGTGAGCAAGCCTCCCATGCTCCGCTCCCCTGGACCCGCCTTTTAAATGCTATTCTGTCTCTAACTCCTTTGTCTCCGACAGACTCAGGGTATCTGCTGGGTGGTGTGGGGCTGGTTTCCCCAACAGTCATCACCAAGTGTGATTCATCCCCAGGATGCAAGAATAGTTTAACATATGCAAATCAATCAGTGTGATACATCACATCAACAGAATGAAGGACAGAAGCCACATGATCATTTCAACTGATGCTGAAAAAGCATTTGATAAAATTCAACATTCCTTCCTAATAAAACAAAAGCTCCAAAAACTAAGTATAGAAAAAGCATACCTCAACACAATAAAAGTCATATATGACAGATTCACAGCTAGTATCATACTATTCAGTATCATACTGAATGGGGAAAAACTGAAAGCCTTTCCTCTAAGATCTTTAAGTGACAAGGGTGCCCAGTTTCACCACTATTATTCAACATAGTACTTGAAGTCCTAGCTAGAGCAATCATAACAGACAAAAATAAAAAACATCCAAACTGGAATGGGTTAAGTCAAATTATTCTTGTTTGCAGATTATATGATCTTATATTTGGAAAAACCTAAAGACTCCACCAAAAAATCTGTTAGAACTGATAAACAAATTCAGTAAATTTGCAGGGTACAAAATCAACACTTGGTAGCATTTCTATATGCCAACAATGAACAATCTCAAAAAGAAATTTAAAAAGCAGTCTCATTTACAACAGTCACAAATAAAATTAAATACTACAAATTTACTTAACCAAGGAAGTGAAAGTTCTCTGTAATAAAATCTATGAAAGACTGATGAAACAAATTGAAGAGGACACCAAAAAATGGAAAGATATTCTATGTTCATGAATTGAAAGAATCAATATTGTTAAAATGTCCATACTATCTAAAGCAATCTATAGATTCAATGAAATCCCTACCAAACTGCCAGTGACATTCTTCACAGAAAAAGAAAAAAAAATCCTAAAATTTATATGAAACCATAAAAGACCCAGAATAGTCAAAACTATCCTAAGTAAAAAGAACAAAACTGGAGGAATCATTTTACCTCACTTCAAATTACACTATAGAGCTACAGTAATCAAAACAGCATGGTACTGGCATAAAAACAGACACACTGACCAATGGAACTAAAAGAAGAACCCAGAAACAAATCACATACCTACAGTGGGCCCATTGTTGACAAAGGTGCCAAGAACATACACTGGAGGAAAAGAGAGTCTCTTCAATAAATGGTTCTGGGAAAGCTGAATATTCACATGCAGAATTATGAAACTGGTCCCCTATCTCTCACTGTATACCAAACCAAATCAAAATGGATTAAAGACTTAAATCTAAGACCTCAGACTATGAAACTACTACAAGAAAACATTAGGGAAACTCTCCAGGACATTGGTCCGGGCAAAAATGTCCTGAGTAATACCCCACAAGCATAGGCAACCAAATCAAAAATGGACAAATGGGATCACAACAAATTACAAAGCTTCTGCACAGCAAAGGAAACAATCAACAAAGTGAAGAGATAACCCACAGAAGGGGAGAGAATATTTGCAAACAACCCATCTGATGAGGGATTAATAACCAGAATATATAAGGAGCTCCAACAACTTAGGGGAAAAAAAATTGAATAATCCAATTTAAAAATGGGCAAAAGATCTGAATAGACATTTCTTTAAAGAAGACATACAAATGGCAAACAGGCATGTGAAAAGGTGTTCAATATCATTGCTCATCAGAGAAATGAACATTAAAATTGCAATAAGATACCATCTTACCCTAGTTAAAATGGCTTATATCCAAAAGACAAGCAATAACAAATGCTGGCAATAATGTGGATGAAAGGGAATGCTCATACACTGTTGGTGGAAATGTAACTTAATACAATCACTGTGGAGAACAGTTTGGAGAGTACTCAAAAAACTTAAAATGGAGCTACGAGATGATCCAGCAGTCCCACTGCTGGGTATATACCCAAGAGAAAGGAAATCAGCATATCAAAGAAATATCTGCACTTCTATGTTTTTTGCAGTAGTGTTCACAATCACCAAGATATGGAAATAATCTAAGTGTCCATCAACAGATGAATGGATAAAGAAAATATAGTACATATACACAATGGACTACTATTCCACCACAAAAAAAAAAAAAAAAAAAAAAAAAAAAAAGATCCTGTCACTTGTAACAACATGGATGGAACTGGAGATCATTTTGTTAAGTGAAATAAGCCAGGCACAGAAAGACAAACATCGCATATTCTCACTTATTTGTGGGATTTAAAAATCAAAACAATTGAACTCATGGATATAGAGATTAGAAAAATATTTTCCATAGGCTGGAAAGGGTAGTGATAGGGTAGAAGGGAGATGGGAATGGTGAATGGGTACAAAAAATTAGAAAGAATGAATAAGACCTACTATTTGATAGTATAACAGGGTGACTATAGTCAATAATAACTGAGTTGTACATTTTAAAATAACTAAACGAGTATACCTGGATTGTTTGCAACACAAAAGATAAATCCTTGAAGGGATAGATAACCCATTTTCCATGATGTTATTATTATGCATTGCATGCCTGTATCAAAACATTTTATGTACTCCATAAATACATTCACTTACTATGTACCCACAAAAATTAATTAAATTAAAAAATTTTCTGTGTCCTTACTGTACTCTAAACCTCCTGTGTTTAACCTTTTATATCTTTGAGAGGAATCAAAAAGATGATTGTTTTTGTTTAATAGTTTTCTAGACCAAAAGAAAGTTTGCAACAAACGACAAACAAGTGGTTTTGTTACTAGAGAAAAAAAGTATATACTTTGATAAGACAATTTCAAATATACCAGTGAATAATAAATAAAGTACCTACGCAATTTACACAAAAAAATAATTTTGGCTACTAATTATTGTATATGCTCTGTTTCTGGTGTAGATCTAAAATGCTTTACATACATGTACCTTCCCATGTAAGTCTTCCAACAGTCCTGTGGGACAGCGTAGCCTAGGGGTTAACAGTATACATATTGAGATAATACCAATGCCTTTTTCTCCATGATGGTGTTGTGGAGATTACCTGGATTAATATATAAGGGTACTCTTAGAAGAGTTCCTGGCCTTTAGGAGGTGCTGCTATTCTTACAGAAGGAATTGAGGCTTAGAGTGGTTAAGTTACTGGCTAAAGAAACATCACTATTAGATGGAGCTGCGGAAGTTTAAGTGCAATCTGTCTGGCCCCAAAATCCGATGATTGTAACCATTATACTATATTGTATGATAATCTTTTTTTTAAAGTTTACTCCAGTCAAAGAAATACAAATTAAAACAATGATATTTCTCATTCAAATTAGCAAATATTGTACAAAATGTGGAGGTAAATCTCAAAGTTTCCATGTAGAAGTGAGAGCATTGATAGTAGCATCTCTTACATTGGTGACAGGAAATTTAAATGGTTAGACCTTGATATAAACTAACTTTATATGTAACCTACTATTTAATTATTGCCATTTTATAAATATATCCTAAGTGAGGAAAACAAAATAATAAACTAGGCACAAAGATCTTGATTATTGCATTATTTATCATGCCCTTGAATGTTCGAGAATAGTACAATGGTTAAAATAATAGTACAAATTATATATTCTTTGTACTACTAAATGTTTTATTTGTATGTATTTATATCATTTAATAATACACTGCTATTAAATTCATGTTTTTAAATAATTCTGTTACAAAGAAAGATGTTATTTGAAAATTATAATAAAATGGAGTATTTTGATCAATTTTATGAAAGAATTACCTAAGAAAGAAATTTTATATACACAATAAAATATAGAGAGAAATAATATCATAAGGAAAACAATGCTTATCTATGGCTGGGTAAATGAGTAATATTTTAATTTTTATTTGAATGTTTATTTACCATGAAAATCTCTGTGATGAGCAAGCATTAAACCTAAAATCAGAAAAAGAACAATAAGTATGATTTTAAAATAAACTGAAAGTCTACTGCCAATTTATGGGTTGTTGGAGAAAAAAATAAAGGGGTGTGAACATATTCAATATGTGAAGATTTTATAAGATTATAAAAGCAATATTGACTATAGATAATGCACCAACTGATATAACAATGTTATACTTTTGCTGCCCAAAGATGACTGTTTCAGTGTCACAGGTGTTATGACTTGGTATGAGTTCTACTACATTTCTATTTCATGATTCTGTGAATGACCAATGGATACTACCAGAGAGAAGAAAAACAAAACATGCAGTTCAGCCCATATGCCACACTCCTCCCCATCTCCTCCCACCTCCCTGTGGTGATGGATAATGATGAGCCATGGCCAAGCATGTCCCTTCACAATCTTTGCAAGAACCTCATAGCGCATAAGCTCATATCAATTGGGAACCCTTTATAAATCTCTATGTTTAACATAGATCATAGTTGAGGCTTTTCACTTTAGCAACAATGCTACCCAGGAGAAAAGGAGATGCAAAATATTCATGCCTTCCCAAAATGTCAGTTAACAGCATGTGCATATTGCATCTCCCTAATGGCTTGGTTTGTAAATGAGCCGAAAACACCACCTTGTTACTGTGACACAGTAAATACTCTGAATCAAAGCCTGACCTTTTGCATTCCCTTCACAGTAAGGCTGGCTGTGTGTCTCCTTTATGGCAGCATTTGAACATATTTCAGTATTTCTAATAATTACAAATACCCTTCCTAGAAGTAACAAATCCCTTTAATTTATCTTCACTGTCCAACTTCTTGAACGGTTGCTGTCCTTGCATTTTATTTCCCTTTCTTTCACTAAAGAAAAATGATTATGGTGAATTCCACCCTCATCACTCTACTAAAAAAGACTCTTGGACTTTACCAACAATGTTGCTATTGCTATACTACATGGCCACCTTCATGCCATTGTTTAACTTGATCTTAATGTAGCATTTGACACTGAAGACCACTTTCCTTAGTGCAATTTCAATTTTCCTGGCTTCTATGACACACTGCTCCTACTTTAATTCCTTTTTAGGAATGCTTTTTCTCTGTCTTCTCTGCAAATGTCCCTTCCTCCATTCTGTGTCTGCCACATTGCTGTCTTGGGCTCTGTGCCTTCTCACTCTCCATGCATAGTGGCTTTCATTCCCCTGGCTTCACAACTGAAAATTATATAGCCTTCCTCCCAGTTTCAAAATTTGAAAAGGTTTATTTCTTACTTTGGCATCTCTACTTTGAGCTTGTACTGGGACCTCAAACTCAAAATATTTAAACCTAGTAAAAAATAAAATAAAATAGGTGAGTCTTTGGGTTTGAGTTTCACTTTCTCCAGTGTACTAGCTTTGTGACATTGAACGTGTTATTTAACACACTCTGAGGCTCAGTTTCTTTATTTGGTTGGTTGGGAAAATTGATAAGATAATGTGTGAAAAGCCAGTGCAGTATAGTTTGAGGCACATAGTAGGTGTTCAGTTGTGTCCCTTTCTTGTGACTCCATTCTCAGTGCACGATCTGCTGATATGCTCGCTTGTCCAACTCAGTAACTTGAGTATCAACGTTTATTCTCCTTTTTGCCTCACATTCCACCTTCAGTCACTTAGTTTTATGGATGATCCTATTTAAATATCTCTCAAATATATTCCTTTCTTTAGATGTCCACCGGCGTTTCTCTAGTTGAGGTCATCAACACCTTTGACTGTTTTCCAGATCTTACCATTATCCTCAAAATTCACTGGTTTTTCCATCTTTGACCTCATTCACTTCAAGTGCACAAACCCCAAAGTCACCCAATAAAGCTTTGTGACATTAGCCTAATTTACTCTTCTTAGCTATTATCCCTTTCAGCGTAAATCCCAGGTTCTTTAATTAAACATGGAAAGGCTTTGGAGGTATCTCCCCTGCCTTATGTATATTCATTTCTTGACATTCACTTTATTATTTCCTCTAACCATACCGGGCAGTGGTCCTCTCTTGATTTTAGTATATTATTGCACACTTGCATATGACTAACCTTTTTTAATGAATGCTTTTATTTCATGATTTAGAAATTAAAAAACACAAAAATATTGTTTTGTCCACTTTAAAGATCATATGGAATTATCAAAGGGAGAGTACAGAAAATATTCTGCATCATTTTTCAATTACAAAATCAGACTGAGAAAGTAGGCCGTAAAATACTGTGATAACTTAAAAAAATACCAACAAGGACCTGCCAGCAATTACGAGCTTATCAGGATTAGCTAAAAAATTTAACACTTGGGTACAGAACATAAACCATGTGGGACAACAGGCTTTAGGAGAAGCATAACAACTCAAGACTATTTGCAGATTGAATATGCAAGTGACACTGGATTAGAGGGCTTCATTAGGGGAATTAATTTCAATTCATTGCATGTTTTTGATAGAAGATGTCTTTAAAGCACAGATATATTTCCTTCATGCATTTTACCTGATCCAGGACTTAGTGAGACCTTGTCTGTGACAACCATGATTTGTGTTCCATGATATATTTCTAGAGTGCAACCCTTTCAGTGGGTAGTGATTGTTGTTCCTAGAACATGTTATTTTCTTTTTCAATTCCTCTCAATTCATACAATACTTTCTTGCTTTAAATGTTCTTTCCTACTCTCAAATTCTTTTCTTTTTGTTTTTTTTTTTCTTTTTCTTTTTTTGAGACGAAGTCTCGCTGTTGTCCCCCAGTCTGGAGTGCAATGGCGCAATCTTGGCTCACTGCAACCTCTGCCTCCCAGGGTCAAGCAATTCTCCTGCCTCAGTCTCCTGAGTAGCTGGAATTACAGGTGCATACCACCATACCCAGTTAGTTTTTTGTATTTTAAGTAGAGACGGGGTTTCACCATGTTAGCCAGGCTGGTCTCGAACTCCTGACCTCTTGTGATCAAATTATTTTCTTTAGCTAAATTCTACCCACGCTTCACACCATATATGTGACCTCCTCCAGAAAGTCTAACCTGAAGCCTCAATACTTTGTCAGATTTCCCTCCTGTGTTTTGTCCTACTGTTGCACTTCTCACCCCTGATATGCAACCACCTCGTTTTACAGATATGCCCCCATTATACTGTCATCTTTTTAAAGTGCTTGGCTTTAACTTATTCACCACAGTACAGCTGGCCTATAAGCTAGCGAAGTGCCTGCCTCTTAGGAAGAGCTCAAACCATATCTGGAATCAGACATTTAATACTTTTAACTGTGAAAGTAAAGAATCCGTGATAAAAATAATCTGCTTTCCTATAGAATTATTTTCTAATTATTTTCTAAAATAAAAAAAGATTTTCTATTTGTATAATTTTCTCTACTGCTAGTAAATGCTCTATTTTAATATTAGACCTAATGGCTTCAATTCCATGAACCTGCGCAGTGTACTCTCAGAAGGCTGTCAGCAAAGTCCTCTGATAAGGAAGTTTTCTTTCCTAATATGGGGACAGTAGCTTGTATCTTGGTTTTCCTTTGCTTATTCAATGTTTCTCACTTTTTAATTTTATTTTAATTTTATTTATTTATCCTCTTGTAATCACCAAAGGGTTTATTTTCTTTTTGCTGTTGTTTCCGGAGGGAAGAAAACTGACCTTCTTGTTAGCACTTATCTGATGCCTGACACAGCAAAGTCACTTCTCCCAGAGATCTCTCTGATAGCTCTGGGCCAATCATTATAAACAGAATGATGCTGAAGTTTTATATGCAAGACCGTGAAAGTGGTTTATCATTCCAAATAACTGATGTATGTTTTTAGACAATGAAAAAAATCTGTTAAGTTTCTTGCAACTTCTTGAAGCGTTTACAGTTATAATTATTTGCTTAAAAGTTACTGCCAAGAAAAGCATTTGATTATAATTTACTAAAGTTATCTTCTTATAATGAGATTTTATTCTCTGTGTTGTTACAAAAAGTAAAAGAGCAATATTGGTGTTCCAAATAGCTGCAGAGTGAAAAAGTACAAAGAGCAACAGAAAATACAAATTGACATCAGAAAAAGAAGAAGTAAGATGTTTTATTGCCTTAAGGGATTTCCAGTGTGCTGGAAAAAACAGATACAAATAGACTGAAATAATTAGAGTATATTTACATGTGGACCATAGCAGAGATGGACATGGTTTGGAGATTCAGAGAAAGAGCATGATCCTAGACATCTAGATTCATATTTCTGTTCCACTAATAATTTAGCATCATAGCCTTATGTAAGTTTCTTAACCTCTCTAAGCCTTGATTTCCTCATCTGTAAAATTGGGTTATTAATAGACTTTACCTCACAGGAAAATTGTGAGGATTCAATGAAACAACATATGCCTGTTGCATGACAAATGCTCAATGCTTGATAACTACTATTATAATTTATAAAAGGCTAAAAGAATACAGAGAAGAAGTTTCTAGTCATTCCAAGAAAGGAAAACTGAGGCACAAGAGTGGGCCAGAAGGGAGATCCTTGTGCTGTTTTCAAGGCAGAAGGTGAGCAGCAGCCATTTTGTAGTTCCCACATATTGTTGCCAATGTGTTGACTCACCTCGTTGGCAAGAAGTAGCAGCTGAGCCTGCAATTGTTTTCACCTTTCCTCGGAGCCTCCTTTAGCATTTCTGACTCCCGGGCTTCAATTTAGCTTCATGACAACAGGCATGGCTTCTGCAGGATACACTTGGTACCAAGGGTAGAGGCAAGAAGATAATGCTCAGTCCTTGCAGATTGGTTTCTGGCTCATGCTTATGGAATCCATCCTGCCTTTGGTCTTCCTCATTTTACGTCTATTTTCTTTTCGACCTGCACACCCTGTGAGCTTCAAGATTCAGGACATATGAGGAGACAGCAGCCTTACAGAGACTGCTTAGCCATCTCCCACAATTGTGAAGGCCAATCCCCCAATACCCTGTAACAAATTTCTCTCTCTCTCTCTGGCTGTCTCTCTCTTTCTGTCACACAGACACACACACACAGACACACACACACACACACACACACACCCTAACCCTTACTGATTCTTTTCTCTGGCTGAACCCTGACTAATACATGGCCTTTTCTACTGCTGTTGCAATTTTTCCTTATGAGGAAGTGCTCAATGGTCTTATTTTTCATTGCATACATACATCAAGTCTAGGACAAAAATGTAAAAATATCCCCATCATTATTTCCAAATACAACAACAAATCTGTGACTACAATGAGAGTGAAAATACATTACACACATTTATTTCAGAACTTTATCACTTCATATCATAATCTATGGAATAAGTGAAAATGTAAACATAAGTGAATGAATGAATGAATTAATGAATGAAATATTTGAAAGTAGAACTGACTGACCAGTTGAAATCATTTCTTTAAGAGTAAGGTTGTAGTATTAGTATTTCTACCACAACAAATGTTACCTGTAGTATTAAATGGGCAAACCAGTCAGAAGATTGTTTATCAAAGACAGCCCATGTATTTTCTAATTCCTTTTGTAAGCATTGAACGTTTTTACAAATTGACCAAACAAAAGATCAAAATAGGACACAACAGCAATGCTGTTTAAATCAGACTCTTTCTTTTCTGCTTCTAACAGAGAGCCTTTGACATTAAAGAAGATCAGCAGAGTCTGAAACAAAGGAAAAGCTCAGTTAAAAAAAAATCACAAGTAAATGACTGTCTTTCTGAAATGTGTACTTTATGTAGATAAATTATTCTTGGTTCTCATAATTTTCTTTTTCTCCCACTCATGATTTGTGGTACTGCACTGGTGTCCATGGAAACACCCATAGCTAATGAGTGGATTACTACCAGTGTCCTGCCACTGTCAATCACTATGTTCTTAAAGACAATGAAATTTCTCTCTAATCGAGTGGTTTTCTTACCCTCTCTCTCCCAATAAGCAAGACCTGAATCTTCACCAAGAATACATGGCATCAACACAAGATTATCTGTTGCTTTATCTATTTTACCACATTGGAACGTTTAGTCAAGATGATAACATTTATTCACAAACACTTGGACAGATTGAAAAATCTCCTTGTTCTCTTTATGTAATGAACAAGAAAACAGTAGATTAACATATGTCAAATTATTCATAGAAGGCACTGTGCCTTATGTACCATTTTGATGAGTAGTTCTCAATTTTTTTTCTATTAAATGGCTATGACAATGAGAGCAGAAGACAACAATACAACATAATTTACGAGAATCCATCCAAGTTTATGCCAGCTAAATGCAGACTACCTTTGACTTTGATAATAGTGCAAAAAAGTTAGGGAGTGCTAGAGCTAGAGTGTTTTTACACACAATGCTTTTCATGACTGCTTCTTGAAATTACCTTGGTTAGTCATGGTCAGCCTTCTTTTATGACACAAAAGAAAACAGAATGGAACAGACAAATCAGAATGCATCATGGTGTGGTAAGAGTTATTTTGCGACAAATGTAAATTGAAATGTAAAATGTATTTTTCACCATTGTCCTTTTGTCATACCATACTGAAGGAATAGTAGCAAACTTTCTCTACATTCTGGTCTTTTTAGATTTTGTCCTGTGAGATTACTGTCTTGTTACTAACTGAATATGCATGTGTTTTGACTTTTATCTAGTAGCTCAGAGTCTAAATCTATTCTTCTAAAGGAGTCAGAGGTCAGAGTTCTTCATAATCACCAAACTCCCTGTATTCATTTCCTAGGGATGCCATAAAAATTATCACAAACTAAGCGGCTTGAAACAACATAAACTTAAATTCTTTCAGTTCTGGGGACAATAAGTCCAAAATCAAGGTGTCAGGAGAGTCATCCTCTCTCTCCTAGCTTCTGGTGGTTGCCAGCAATCCTTGGTGTTGGATCTGCGTAACTCCAATATACATGGAGAGAGAGAGAGAGACAGAGAGAGAGAGATGGTGTCTCACTCTATCCTCCAGGCTGGAGTACAGTGGCACAATCTCAGCTTACTGCAAGGTCCACCTCCCAGGTTCATGCCATTATCCTGCCTCAGTCTCCCAGCCCACCAAAATATTTTACAGAAATTCCTTGGCCCTGTTTCCAGAGGAAGCTACCGGGAGAGACTGAAAATTTTCAAAAAATCAAGTTCTGGTTTCTTTCTGCTTAACAGTTTCTTTGCCAATTTATTTTCTTTTGCATTTTACTGTATGTGGCAAGAAGAAACAAGGTCACATCTTTCACACGTTGCTTGGAAATCTCCTCAGCTATGTATCCAAGTTCATCATCTAAACTTATATTTTACACCCAACAGCAGAAGACAATTAGGCAAGTCTCTACCATTTTATAATGAGGATCATCTTTGCTCTGATTTTCTTGTTTCCATCTGACACCTTGCAAGAATTACCTTTAATGTTCATATTTCTAGCAACATTCTGTTCATGTTGCTGAATGTACTCTCTAAGATAAAAGAAGCTTTATCATTTCTGAGCATTCACCAAAATTGCCTTTAACATTCATATTTCTACCAACGATCTCTTTAAGTCTGAGTTTTTCTAACATATACCATAAAATTCTTCCTGCTACTACCCATTACTACCACATTTCTTAAGTATTTATTACAGCAGCATCCCACTCCTGGTAGTAAAATTTGTATTATTTTCCTTGGACTGACATAGCAAGGTATTACAAATTGTGTGGTTTAGAAAATAACAGAAATTGTTGTTTTTGTTGAAGGGTTGGTTCCCCAAGGAAGAATCTGTCCCTTAGCTTCGGCAAATCTTCTATATACCTTTGCTTATAGACACATTATTCTAATCTATGCCTCCACCCTCCATGACGTGCTACCCTGTGAGTCTGTGTCTACATTGTTGTGTTCTGTCCTGATAAGGACACCAGTAAAGTTGGATTAGGACACATTTTAATGAAATGTGAACTCATCTTAATTTGATTACATCTACAAAGTTCCCTCTTCCAAATAAGACCACACTCAAAGGTAGCAGAGTTTCAGCCTTTAACATATCTTTCTGGGGGACACAATATGACCTACAAAACCCTCATATAAATTTTGGCTAATTCATTAGGCTTTTCCAGATTCCTCACTATTCGTTTCTGGTACTATTTCCCTATCTTTTAAAAAAATGTATATTCTGGTTGGACTATGACTAGGTTGTAAGCCCTCAGATATGTAGACTGTGTTTTACTCATATTTTTGTGCACCACAGTGTTTGGCAGTATTTGGGACACTGCTATATATAAAGTAGAAAAATCAGTAGATCTATTGAAATAAATTAAATTGAATTATATTGAATATTGGTTCTCTATCCAAGAAAAGATGATTCAATTTTAGAATTTTATGATGCACTTGAAAAGGCAATAAATCTAAAGATAAATGTATTCTATACCCAAATACCATATTGGCCTTTTAAAAATCAATAAAGAGAAAAAGATGGCGCCATGGGAATGTAATTTTGGGCAATACTTAAGCTTCTCAGGTATTCTTTTTATCATATATAAACAAAATAACATTAACGTTATTGGTGAAGTATCTTTAAGTCCTAGAATGTTATAGTTAAATAGAGGTATATTGATTAACTCTTCACATAACATTCATGAACATATATTTTAATCTGGATACTTTTCTAGGTTCGGGGAATGCCAGTCAAGAAAGCACAGTGCTTGGACTCAGAATGCTAGTGATAGAAGTGACCAGTAGTCATATTCTAGACATATTTTAAAGAAACTGTCAACAGAACCTGCTAAGAAATGGAAGTGGAGTTTCACAGATAGGGACAACTCAGGATAACTCCATAGATTGTGGCCCAGTAACTAAAATAATGAATTTATACTATCCTGAGATGGGGTAAGCTGGGAGAGAAGGGGAAATTTTAGTGATTTTTTAAAACATATTCTTACACAGATGCTTCATAGACATTCAAATGAATATGTCAAGTAAAGAGATGGATATGCGTCTGAATTTCAGGAAACAGGCATAAGGACATTTGGGACTCACAAGCATGTAGGAGATATCACCACAGGAATGAATGAGATGATCTGGAGAAGATAATGAATGTATATGACGAGAGGAGGTTCAAAACTAAACCTAGGGGTATCATACTACATGGAAATAAAAATGATCCAATGAAGGAGACTAAACAACAATAACAAATGAGGTAGGAGAGAAATCAAGAAAAGGTAATGTTCCAGAAGCCAAATGACAAAAGCGTTTTAACCAGTCAATTGACACTGATAGGTTAAGAGAAATCGATTCCTAGCATTGGTCATTAGATTTGGTAATTAAGCCAAGTCTCTAACTAAAATTAGTATAGAAAATAAAACTAAATACCTTTTTTTAAAAGTCTAAGGAAAAATTGTAAAAACTCATAACCAAAAAGACAATGTCACGATAAACATTATTATAATAAAAGGAGAGAAGATAACGTGTAGAGATTTTTAAAAGTAAGAAAAATCATGAACACTTACCATTTCAATATACTTAATATTTTCAGATGAAATAGATCATTCCCTAGAGAAAAAGTAAATTACTCCAACTAATTCGAGAAGAAAGAAGAAACCTTAATCAACATCCAACCATTAAGCTAATTCTAACTCTAACCAAATTTCTTTCTTTTCACTCAAACTATACACTCTCATACCTTACCCATACACATACACACACAGCCCAAACTTTAAAAAGCAGATGATCAAAAACTATAAGGAAATTATTATAGAAACTATAGTGAGAAAAAAAGCCACTCAACTAATTATAAAATAATAATACAAACTTGATGCGAATACCAGGAAGGCATTATTTTTAAAAAGTGAGTGTAGATCTAAAAATATTGAATGAACTATTAGTTAATTTGAATTTATCAGTGAATATAAAAATAATATATTATCAAGTCTAACTTACTCTAGAAATTTAAAAAGTGTTCAGGATTAGAAAAATAGTTACTATAATATAGTGTGCTGCATTATTAAATTAAAGTGAAAAATCAAACATTTCTCCTAATACATATACAGAAGACATTCAGAAAATGTCAATATTGAATATGGCTTATAAAACACAAAAAATGTACAAGAAAAATTTAATATCTCATTAAAAATGACACCAGGGCCAAAAGGAATTTATGAGGTGGAGGATAATTCAGTATTTCAAAATGGATTAATTTACCATATCAAAACATGTAAACGGAAAAAAATGCAACATGATTATCTTCATGGATGTTTAAAAGGCCTTCAGTAGTTCAACAAGCATTCTAAAGAAAAACACTCAAAACATAAAGCAGTATCTTACTTGATACAGAAACAGTAAAGGCATTTCCACTAAGATCAGCAAAAAAATAAAGACATCTGTATCTTTACTGTAATTTGACATTGTTTTGGAGGCATGAGCCAATGTAATCAGACAAAAGAAAAATAATCGAGGCACAATACTAGAAAAGGACATGTAAATCTATCCTATTTACTGATAATATAAAATTATTCATGTAAAACAGTGACACAATTCATTAAATATAAAAAAGTACAAAAATCAAAGTCTTTATACATACTAACCGTAACATGTTAAAAATAGAATGGAGGCCGGGCGCAGTGGCTCAAGCCTGTAATCCCAGCACTTTGGGAGGCCGAGATGGGCAGATCACAAGGTCAGGAGATCAAGACCATCCTGGCTAACATAGTGAAACCCCGTCTCTACTAAAAATACAAAAAACTAGCCGGGCGAAGTGGTGGGCGCCTGTAGTCCCAGCTACTCGGGAGGCTGAGGCAGGAGAATGGCGTAAACCCGAGAGGCGGAGCTTGCAGTGAGCTGAGATCCGGCCACTGCACTCCAGCCTGGGCAACAGAGTGAGACTCCGTCTCAAAAAAAAAAAAAGTCCACAATGAATCTTTGTTTCTATTTTTCACATCATTATTTAGTCCCTTATCCCTTGAATCTGGACTAGTCTTGTGACTACTTTAATCAATGGAATGTGGCACAGTGATGCTGTGCCATTTCCAGACCTAATCTTTAAAAAAGCTCTCTCTTTTCTACTTTCTGCGATTTAGAAGCTCTAAGTTACCGATTGAAAAATATGGCTCCCCTGCTACAAAGACTACGTGAATAAACCACATGGAAAAGCCATGTGAAGAGAGAAGCCTTGGGACCACAGGGATAGAGAGAAAGCCCTAGCATCCCAGTGCCCCAGCTGAGCCCAGAGGTTCAGCTATTCCTACCCAGGCACCAGTGGCACAAATAAAAATCTCTAAAAACAAAAAAAGATTTCAACTTCAGCACCATCTAACTGCAGTGACAAAGCAGGTTGTAACTGAGACCAGCAGAAGTACCAGCCAGCTGAGCACCAGCCAACTCTTGAATCATGAGATATAGCAAAATTATCCTTTCATACACATATGTTGGGGGTAGCTTATTGCACTGTAATAAATATTCAGAACAGAAATTGATATCCAAAGTAGATACTGCCATGGGAAAAAAAATGTGGTATGAGTTTTGTTAACATGTAGCAGGCAGAGACTAGAAGCACTGAGGGTGTTGTTAATAAAGCCTGCCTGATAAGACAGCCTGGAAATCATGATGGGCAGATGGAGAAAACGTAACTCAAGTTATATAATGTTAAAAAATTAATCAAACATCTTCCAAGATCACGTAGAAGATAGAAAAGACACCTAAGGAACTTCTGATTTGAGCTAAGCAGATTATAGGCAGAAAGTTGAATGTGCCAATTGCCTTACTTGGGCCACCTTTGATAAAGTATGGGAGATGTTAGATAAGCGAAAGAGGTAGTTGCTTGGTTTTCAAACAGCATTTAGAGGTAATATAATGCAGTCAGGACTTGTTAAATATGAAAATACAACTGTTTCTCGTACCAATACTCTTTTGGAAAAAGACTCACAAAATAATAATTGGCTTTAGTGCAGATGTTCCATTTTTAGTAAAATGTGGCCTCAGGTAAAGATCTGGGTTGCATCTGTAAGACTTTTTTTAAAAAGTAAGAAAAATGTAAGTCTAGGTGTGGAGATCGTCATATATATATACATACATATATAGGTATATATATGCCTTCTATGAACACAAGGTCATTCCTCATGCACCCTCACTGATAGGTAGTAAGATGTCTAAGAGAGCTTTCAAGAATATTTTAAGGATATCATTCTATGCTAAGTTGATCCATGACCCAAAGTAAAGACAGACCTGTACTGAAGAAATATTGAAGAGATATGTGCTTGTGGCTTCTATTTAATGAATATTCATATTTTTATAATTTATAATTTAATACATAGTTTTAAAAGTTCACTTAAGACCCATACTAGCTCAGACTAAAGGACACACAGATAATTCAGAAAGAAAAAAGGCCTCTGAGTCCTCTGTCTCCAAAGACAGAAGGCATACTGAGAAATAACCTTACACTGCACATGCAGGCCATTTCTCATTCAAAAGGAAGAATAAACTCAGTTATCAGAACCAAAAGTCTAGAAGACAGAGCTAAGAAGTTAGAAGAATCACTCATGGAGTGCAGATCTGAGTCTACAAGGGTATGCATTTCTTGCTCAGAATTAGGGCAAGTGTCAACATGTATTTGTCTGAATTCAGGACTGCTATGGACCAGTGTCTGTTATATGCCTTCCCAACTCCTCTTCTGAAATACATTGACTATTACTATTGCATTGTTCCCATTTCTGTCTCACCTTGGTAATGTTTTGCCAATTCCAGGCCTAAAATTAAAAAGTTCTGGCATCTTCTGGTTTTGGTCTTTTGTAGCTCACCTTGAACCACTATATGAGACCACCACATAAGATGGCCTTGACCCACCACATAAGATATTAAGCTACCTCACTGAGAGGACCATGCAGGGAGATTACATAAAGAGACCTCACGGAGAGGAAGAGGCCCCAAAACTACACTGTGGGGGGAGTAAGCCATACCATTGCCAAAGGTGAGCTCTGATTTCCAGAACCATCCACATCAGGTCACCAGACGTGTTAGTGAAGCCATCATGGACATTCCAGCTCCAATCACCTATAATTGCTGCTGTATGAAAGGCTTTAACTGAGAAGAGCAAACGATCTATCCAGCTAAGTCAAATCAGAGGATTCTGAAAATAATTAAACGGTGATTGTTTTAAGATACTAAGTTTTGGAGTGGCTTGTTATAAAGCAACAAAACAATATGTTTTAGACACAAATATAACTATTATGTAACACATATGATCCACCAGATATTATTGCAATGGAGAAGGTATCCATAGTGACTTAATCACTTAGTGGATTCATCCTGGAATTTCTTTTTTCTTTTTTTTTTTTTTTTTTGAGATGGAGTCTTGCTCTGTCACCCAAGCTGGAGTGCAGGGGCACCATCTCGCGTCACTGCAACCTCCGCCTCCCAGGTTCAAGCAATCTGCTGCCTTAGCCTTGCGAGTAGCTGGGATTACAGGCATGTGCCACCACGTCTGGCTAATTTGTATTTTTAGTAGAGATGGGTTTTCACTGTTTTAGCCAGGATGGTCTCGATCTCCTGACCTCGTGATCCGCCCGCCTCAGCCTCCCAAAGTGCTGGGATTACAGGTGTGAACCACCATGCCCAGCCCATCCTGGAATTTCAAACCTACCCCTTGATGCCTCAAACCTATAGAAACTGACACATGCACCAGCGTTTTTTAAAGGATGCAAAGTTTAAATAATGTGAATTTCAACTGAGGATTATTAAATATTGAATTTGCAACCACGTTGATGCATTTTTTTTTTCAACTGCACTTTGTCATTTCTGGAGGTTGACAGTCATTGATTATAAAAAATATTTTAATTATACATAATTGTGAATTGGAATCAAACTTATCATTGATATTTTTGTTGGTTTTATGTTTTATTTTGCTGCTGGTTAATCCCATCATGGATGAATGACTTAAAAGAGAACGAATTTTTAAAACATGAAGGCAAAGAGAGTGATGGAAATAAATGTGAGTAGTAGTACTGGTGGTGATTAAATCAGTTATATATCTTCAAAGAGTTATGAGGACTAAGTAAATCAGTTACTCTGTGTTTTTTATAAGTATCATCTATAAATAAAACTAAAATGTCATTAAAATATATAGAAATATTTTATGTTTCTAACTTTCATAATCTAGCAATGTGATTTACTGTATTCTGTTTTGAATCATGTATATAGAAACACAAATTAATCCATCTCAAGTACAATTTTAAAGTACCCAAAGAATACTAAGGAAAATCTATCAAAATATTTGGAATTAAGTGTAAAAAAATTCAATGGACTAAGTTTTCCCCAATAAAGGAAGAAATGCAAAAATCATTAGAATACATACATACAGTGTCACTTTAAAATGTACAAGCTAGAAAATCTGTAATAGTGACAGAATCTTTAGTAAACTTGCTATGAAATACAATGATAAAAATTATATTTTGACAGAAAAAATAAAATGATTAATAAAGTTATTTCATCCAAGAGGGTGAGTTTATTTTAGTATTATAGATATTGACAGAAACCAAAGAAATGTCTACTTTCTTAAGTATGGCAAGGTAATATTTATTAACAGTTGTTTTTCAAATATGAGTGAATAAAGAATTATATGAAGACAATTTTTAGGCAAACATTGAAAATATCTACGACTACAGAATAGATTTTGAATTGACAGCTTCAGCTCAAATAGTAACACAGACTAAAAATGATATACTGGGTTAAGCACTGATACTATGGACACCTCTGGTATGCTAAGAAAACCTGTTTCAGGCATTTAAGCTGTTACAACAGAAGAAAAATATATTCTGGGTTGAAAACATAAGGAAGTTTTTATCCCATGTGTTATGCACATTTTTTTTAGGAGAAGTATTTTTAAATCTGTTAAAATGATCAAGGGAAGACCTCCAAATACTTAACTATGCTCAGCTTTGTGAAGAGATGGAGAATGTTTACAAATAATTACTATTCCAGACTGAAGAATGTTGACTTTTCACTCAGAAAGTCTTCAGTGTTATGTTAGGTAATGCAAACTTCATATTCCTCTGAAAGAAATAATTAATCAGTAATATTTATGAGCACAAATTTGCAAATTAAATTTTGCAAATATATCTGCTCATTTGAGAAATCTAAATGTGTATGCATTAGTCAGAATGGGCTATGTGTGTTAAGCTTTACCAGTAACCAATTCTCAGTTGTCTTTGACTTAGAAAACATGATATATGACCTTCTTAGTTTGACCAGGGTTCCATTTCACAATGGTGGCCTTCATTTTAGACCCCCACATGCCAGATTGTCACCATCGGAACATTGCCAATTGCCAGGGGAAAGGGAAGAAAATATAAAGAATTGTGCCCTGGCTCTTTATAGTTTCAGTGCGGGAGTAACCCATTTCATTTCACTCACCAAAACAAGTCACATGGCTTAACTTCAAGGGAGATGGAAGCCTACTCCATGTGAAAAAATCCTGAGAACCAGAGTATTAGGGATCTCACTAACTATCGGGTATAGTTTTCTTAGAAGTCAAGTTTGTCTCTGTATAAAGCCAATATGATATAATCACATACTTCGGAGTATACATACATCCCCGATCAGGCTGAGTTGGAATCTTTTGGTTGTTCCAACTGTTTACAAACTTTTTTGAAGAGTTTGCTTTAAAATCGTTTGGATTCTTATAAAAAGGGACTGGAAAGATTTGGAAAAAAAAGTCTTCATAACATTTTCCAAGTCAGAAGACACTGGTGAGTAGTGGATAAGCAAATTTTTCTTATCATGCGGGGGTAAAGGTAACATATTTTTAAGGAATTAAAATGTCTTAATGTATCAGACACTAAGTAGTTACCCTTAGGTAATAAAGGGTAACATTATTACCCTTTATGATCCAATACTTAGTTTTGATTCTGTAGTTAACATAAAAACTCTAAAAAAGCAAAAATGCTTTTTCCAGGAACCACATCTTCACATCATGTGAAACCAAATGTGACTTTATTGTTGAATTAATCAAAAAATTGTCATCATTTTTCTCATTCAGTAATGTTATTTTAGGTATGCATTGCAAATTGATTAGATCATTACTTACATAAAAACTTAATTGTGATTACGTGTACCTTATAGTTACTTTCTACTTATGACAAGTGAGATGTTTTTAAATGCATGGCAGTGATATAAAGTTATTTAAAATATATTCATTTTTAAAAAATGTAACAAAATGTGCAGTAAACAAATGGATAGATGAGACACACATACAGCTAAAAATTGTATAACGGTCATCAAAATACTGCTATCTGGAAAACAGTAATCTAATGAATAAATTAAAAATGTTTGTTATGAATGAAAATGGAAAAAATAATTACCCTAAATTTGTTCTGAGTTAAAGTTATGCTATTTTAATTAGGATTTTTAATCATGAACAAATTTTAGAAATGCTAAAGATTTTAAGAACCACTTCCAATTAAGAGAAACTGATTTTCTAAAGCTCCTGGTTAATAAATGAATTAAAAATCATCAGAAGTGTAAAGAAATTTGCATAAAATTATTTGAATATGCATATATTGATGCTACTTTTTATAATAAAATATTTGCCATTATCTAAATAAGTAAGTCATTTTCAGACTTACTATTAAATTGTGACCTTTTCCATCACTTTAAATTGCTTTTGCAGGTTACACCAGAAGAGTGAGCATCTTTTACCAAATAATTTAGGATCAAGAAAGTTCACTCTAAGCCACAACTGGCCTTAAGATAGGACAGGTAAATGCTCCCATGAGAGATGTTGAAAAGTCCTCAAACTTCTACACAATTATAGCAAAAGTTTTGCTTTTAGTTTTTGTAGAAGTTTAACAAGGAGCCTTAGAAAAAGCACATGAAAAGATGCTCAACATCTTTTGTCATTAGGAAAATGTTAATTAAAATAACAATGAAAGACAGGGCATGGAGGCTCAGGCCTGTAATCCCAGCACTTTGGGAGGCCAGGCAGGTGGATCACTGGAGGTCAGGAGTTCAAGACCAGCTTGCCAACATGGTGAAACCTCATCTTTACTAAAAGTACAAAAATTAGCCAAGCATGCTGGCACACAGTTGGCTGAGGCAGGAGAATTTCTTGAACCCAGGAGGCAGAGGTTGCAGTGAGCCGAGATTACGCCACTGTATTTCAGCCTGGGTGACAGAGCAAGACTCCATCTCAAAAATAAAATAAAATAATAACAATGAGAAACCACAGCAATGTCTAAAAAATAAAATAAAATATATTGATAATAGTAATTGTTGGTAAAGATGTGGAGCAACAAGAAGTAGTGGGAATGCAAAGAGTTACAACTACTCTAGAAGCCAATTTAGCAGTTTCACACAAAGCCAAATATACCTTCAACATACAATCTAGCAACCATGTACCTTGGTATTTAACCACCTGATTCCATCAACCAAAATGTCCTTTAATAGATGAACTGATAAACAAACTATGGTATGCCAATGCAATGGAATGCCATTCAGCAATAGAAATAATCAATTATCAAGCCACCCAAACATATATGTGAACCTTAAATGCATATTGCTAAATCTTTTACTTAGCTTATCTGAAAAGGCCGCCTATTATATGACTCAATTTATACAATGTTCTGTAGAAAGCAGAAATATAGAGACAGTTACAGTTCAGTTTTTTCCAGGGCTTCTCAGAGAATAGTGAACAGTGATTAAATAGGTAAACAACAGAAAGTACTTTTACAATGGTGAAACTATTCTTTATGATACTGTAATCATGGGTACATGCTACTAAGCATTTATCAAAAGCCATAGAACTTACAGAAATCAGAGGAAATCTTAACGTATGCAAATTTTAAAAGATCATTTAGGAGACCAGGGTGGGGTGGGAGGGATCCCAGGAAGGAATGCAGAATGTGACAAGAGGACCTAATTGTATTACAAATGTATGAAAGAACCACACTGAAGGCAGTTGTGATAAAAAATGCTGTCCTTGGAAATGAGTGGAGTCTGTAAGACTAACTAATGGCAAAAAGAACTGTACATAAATACTACAGTTGATGAAATGGTTTCCCATGGGGGTATAGGTTAACAATTCTGAAACATGTATGCTATATATATTTATGTTATGTATATGTATGCTGGACTTGAACAATTAAGTGGATGGCAGACGGTAGGAGCAAGGTTTCTTACTGTTAGAGAGGGAATTTACAGTTAAGCAAAGAGTAGAAGATAGAAGATCCATGTCATAGTAGATTAGAATTGGAGACATCAGTATTAGTGTATGCTTAGTTTAATGTAGATAAAAATGGTCCCATATAGAAAGATTTGTACATGGTGCCTATACGTAAGTTATTATACACATATACATTTCTTTGTTTTATCACCAGAGAGGACCTAAAAGATATGACACCCCACCAGCAAACAGCACATCTAGTGCCAAGATCTTAGTTTCTAAAACTATTCTCTGATAAAAGGAACTAGTTTGTTGGAGAAATGACTGATTCCAAGACTGGGGCAGGAAATATAGAAGATAAACCTAGAACACCCCGTAGCACCAAAAAGCAAAGTGCTCAAAAACCAAAACAAAACCTCCAACAATTCACATACATGGAGGCATGCCAAATGATCACAGTGGCTAGAGTCATTTGAACAAAATGAATAAAGTAAGGTTGGATTATAACCCAAAATATATTTTAAAACCATGAACTTATGTTGATATAAATCAGTAAATATTAAATAAGAGAAAATGGACAAATCTCTTGGACATAAAAATTCCAAGTGATTTCCACAGATACCCTGCCCTTGAGGAGATGGAGCATAATGCTGCACTTCTGAAGAGTGGGCTTCATAGAATGGCTTCCTTCCAAAGAATACATATAGCATGAAAAGGATCGAAAAGAGTAGCTTTCCAGTGGAGAAATCTGACAAACACTGTCTCAGCGAGGTGATCAAGGATTACATCCTCAGTGACAAGTCATTTCAATAGCAGTATCCTTGATGAGATGTGATGAGAATGGCACTTTTTCTCTGTGGTCTTCCTACCTGTATTAGTCCGATAAAGACATACCTGAGACTGGGTAATTTATACAGGAAAAGGGGTTTAATTGGACTTACAGTTCCACGTGGCTGGGGAAGCCACACAATCATGGTGGAAGGAAAGGAGGAGCATGTCATGTCTTACATGGATGGCAGCAGGCAGAGAGAGCTTGTGCAGGGGAACTCCTCTTTTTAAAACCATCAGATCTTCTGAGACTTACTCCTAATCACGAGAACAGCATGGGAAAGGCTTGCCCCATGATTCAATTACCTCCCACTGGGTCCCTTCCACAATATGTGGGAATTCAAGATGAGATTTGGCTGGAGATACAGCCAAACCATATCACTACCAAAATTGAGTATCCCAATTCTGATCATGTGAAAGTAATCAGACAAATTCCAAGAGAGGGCATCCTGTAATTTACCTGTCCTGTACTCCTCAAAACTTTCAAAGTCATCAAAAACAACAAAAAGTCTGAGAAACTATGATCACCAAAAAAGCCTAAGAAGACATGACAACTAAAGTTAATGTCATACCCTGCATAGGATCCTGGAACAGTAATACAACATTAGGCAAAAACTAAGAATCTATGAATAAAGTGTGAGCTTCAGTTAATAATAATGCATTAATATTGGTTCATTGTTTGTGATAAATGTACCATACTAACGTAAGATGTTAATAACAGAAACTGGGTTGGGGTATTATTGGAACACTATGTACTATTTTTATAATTTTTGTGTAAATCTAAAAACATTCCAAAAATTTAAAGTTTTTGTTTGTTTGTTTGTTTGTTTGTTTGAGACAGAGTCTCACTGTCTCCCAGGCAGGAGTGTAGTGTCGCGATCTCGGCTCACTGCAAGCTCCGCCTCCCGGGTTCACGTCATTCTCCCGCCTCAGCCTCACAGTAACTGGGACTACAGGTGCCCGCCACCATGCCCAACTAATTTTTTTTTGTATTTTTAGTAGGGATGGAGTTTCACCGTGTTAGCCAGGATGGTTTCTATCTCCTGACCTCGTGATCCGCCTGCCTCGGCCTCCCAAAGTGCTGGGATTACAGCCATGAGCCACTGCGCCAGGCCTAAAGTTTTTTTAAAAAAATAACAGCTAGAGGGGTTTTTATTATTGTTATTATTAGATAAACAATATGAACCCTTACCCCAATTACATCTGCATATCTGGGATTTCTTTCAACATTTTATGATTAATTAGATCACTCAAGTTAGTAATGATTATCATTGTTAATTTTAAGAATGATGGCATTGCAAAGACTAGGAAATATAATGGCTTTTGGTTTAGAAATTGGAAATTGACCATCAAAAACAAGAAACTCACTAAGTGACTTGGAAAACTATTCTGCCTGTATATATTGTGGTCTTTTCTCAAATGGTGACTACAGTAGCACTGGCAGTGGAATCACAGAGTGTGCTCCCTAGACATAGTGATTCCTGGGCCAAGCTCAGAACTCAGAACTCAACTTGAGGAGATGAAGCATACATAACTCTATCAAATAATTAATGTTAAATGAACTCCTATTTTGAAACCAATTGGTGAATTACTTTTTTGTTTGTATGTGTGTGTTTCTTTTTCATTTGTAAATATTTCCATTTGATATTTCCTTGGTTGAGTCATATTGCATTTCAATTAAATGGTTAGTGAAGAATTAAATGTACTAAACTAGTTGTTGATTTCTTATTTTATTTTATTTTTATTTTATGATCTCTGATTTTTTCAACTAAACTTTCAATAATTCAGAAGTATAAGACATTTTAAACAAGACATCTAATCATGTCCCAAAATGTCCTTAGGTGGCAAAATGTCCAGAAGCAGTATTGTTATGAAATCAGGATCTCCTTTAGTTTATACTTGGGTTGCAAGGGCAGTAATAAAAACAACTAGATGTTAGCAAGCAACCACATTCACAGAAGGTGAGTTTATTTATAGCTTTACCTACAAAGCTTTCTTTTCTCTTATGTATCCTCATGATTTTGAGAAATATCACAATAACAATTTGAATTTTAGACACAGATGAGGTGGTATATTTTTTAAGGTAACTGAGCAGTAAAACCAAGGCCAATGGGTGAGAGCTACATGGAGCTCAATATAAAAACTAAGAACTTTTGAAGAAACTGAAAGTCACCCAAAGATGGCAAAACTATGTTACTAAGTGACAGCACTTGTCCTTGGAGGGATTATCAGAAGTTGAACAATTATTTGATGCAGCTGAGATATTGAGTAAAATAAATATTCTTGGCCAGGCGCAGTGGCTCACACCTCTAATCCCAGCACTTTGCAAGGCCGAGGTGGGTGGATCACTTGAGGTAAGGAATTCAAGACCAGCCAAGCCAACATGGTGAAATCCCATCTCTACCAAAAATACAAAAATTAGCCGGGCATCGTGGCATGTGCCTGTAGTCCCAGCTACTCAAGAGGCTGAGGCAGGAGAATTGCTTGAACCCAGGAGACAGAGGTTGCAGTAAGCCAAGATCATGCCACTGCACTCCAGCCTGGGCAACACAGCCAGGCTCCATCTTAAAATCAATCAATCAATCAATCAATCAATCAATATTCTTTAAGGTCTAGTCCAGCAAGAGTTATGTGCTAAGCCACTTGAGTTTAAAAAGTGAGGAGGGGTAGAAATAATATATTTCAGTGTGTTTGTGAAGACGTATATAGTCTGAAATTTTATATAGAGGTATAAAGATTTATATATAAATTTGTATTTGTTCCAATTATCATTAGTGCATTAAAAATTATCCCCACACTTAGAGGCTTAAAAAAAACTTTATTTTTCAAAAGCTAGCAGAAGGCAAGAAATAACTAAGATCAGAGCAGAACTGAAGGAGATAGCGACACAAAAAACACTCTTTAAAAAAATCAATGAATCCAGGAGCTGGTTTTTTGAAAAGATCAACAAAATTGATAGACCACTAGCAAGACTAATAAAGAAGAAAACAGAAGAATCAAATAGACACAATAAAAAATGATAAAGGGGATATCACCACCGATCCCACAGAAATACAAACTACCATCAGAGAATACTATAAACACCTCTACGCAAATAAACTAGAAAATCTAGAAGAATTGGATAAATTCCTGGACACATACACTTTCCAAGACTAAACCAGGAAGAAGTTGAATCCCTGAACAGATCAATAACAGGCTCTGAAATTGAGACAATAATTAATAGTCTACTAACCAAAAAAAGTCCAGGACCAGAATTCTACCAGAGGTACAAGGAGGAGTTGGTACCATTCCTTTTAAAACTATTCCAGTCAATAGAAAAAGAGGGAATCTTCCCTAACTCATTTTATGAGGCCAACATCATCCTGATACCAAAGCCTTGCAGAGACACAACAAAAAAAAAAGAATTTTAAACCAATATCCCTGAGGAACATCGATGCAAAAATCCTCAATAAAATACTGGCAAACCGAATCCAGCAGCATATCAAAAAGCTTATCCACTGCGATCAAGTGGGCTTCATCCCTGGGATGCAAGGCTGGTTCAACATATGCAAATCAATAAACATAATCCAGCATATAAACAGAACAAAAGACAAGAACCACATGATTATCTCAATAGATGCAGAAAAGGCCTTTGACAAAATTCAATAGCCCTTCATGCTAAAAACTCTCAATAAATTTGGTATTGATGGAACGTATCTCAAAATAATAAGAGCTATTTATGACAAACTCACAGCCAATATCATACTGAATGGGCAAAAACTGGAAGCATTCCTTTTGAAAACTGGCACAAGACAGGGATGCCCTCTCTCACCACTCCTATTCAACATAGTGTTGGAAGTTCAGGCCAGGGCAGTCAGGCTGGAGAAAGAAATAAAGGGTATTCAATTAGGAAAAGAGGAAGTCAAATTATCCCTGTCTGCAGATGACATGATTGCATATTTAGAAAACCCCATCATCTCAGCCCAAAATCTCCTTAACCTGATAAGCAACTTCAGCAAAGTCTCAGGATACAAAATCAATGTGCAAAAATCACAAGCATTCTTATACACCAATAACAGACAAACAGAGAGCCAAATCATGAGTGAATTCCCATTCACAATTGCTGCAAAGAGAATAAAATACCTAGGAATCCAATTTATAAGGGATGTGAAGGACTTCTTCAAGGAGAACTATAAACCACTGCTCAGTGAAACAAAAGAGGACACAAACAAATGGAAGAACATACCATGCTCATGGATAGGAAGAATCAATATCGTGAAAATGGCCATACTGCCCAAGGTAATTTATGGATTCAATGCCATCCCCATTAAGCTACCAATGAGTTTCTTCACAGAATTGGAAAAAACTGCTTTAAAGTTCATATGGAACCAAAAGAGAGCCCGCATTGCCAAGACAATGATAAGCCAAATGAACAAAGCTGGAGGCATCAAACTACCTGACTTCAAACTATACTACAAGGCTACAGTAACCAAAATAGCATGGTACTGGTACCAAAACAGAGATATAGACCAATGGAACGGAACAGAGCCCTCAGAAATAATACCACACACCTACAACCATCTGATCTTTGACAAACCTGACAAAAACAAGAAATGGGGAAAGGATTCCCTATTTAATAAATGGTGCTGGGAAAACTGGTTAGCCATGTGTAGAAAGCTGAAACTGGATCCCTTCCTTACACCTTATATAAAAATTAATTCAAGATGGATTAAAGACTTAAATGCTAGACCTAAAACCATAAAAACCCTAGAAGAAAGCCTAGGCAATACCATTCAGGACATAGGCATGGGCAAGGACTTCATGTCTAAAACACCAGAAGCAATGGCAACAAAAGCCAAAATTGACAAATGGGATCTAATTAAACAAAGAGCTCTGTGCAGCAAAAGAAATTACCATCAGAGTGAACAGGCAACCTACAGAATGGGAGAAAAGTTTTGCAATCTACTCATCTGACAAAGGGCTAATATCCAGAATCTACAAAGAACTCAAATATATTTAAAAGAAAAAAGCAAACCACCCCATTAAAAAGTGGGCAGAATATATGAACAGGCACTTCTCAAAAGAAGACATTTATGCAGCCAACAGACACATGAAAAAATGCTCATCATCACTCACCATCAGAGAAATGCAAATCAAAACCACAATGAGATACCATCTCACACCAGTTAGAATGGCAATCATTAAAAAGTCAGGAAACAACAGGTGCTGGAGAGGATGTGGAGAAACAGAAACACTTTTACACTGTTGGTGGGACTGTAAACTAGCTCAACCATTGTGGAAGAGAGTGTGGCAATTCCTCAAGGATTAGAAGTAGAAACACCATTTGACCCAGCCATCCCATTACTGGATATATACCCAAAGGATTATAAATCATGCTGCTATAGAGACACATGCACACGTATGTTTATTGTGGCACTATTCACAATAGCAAAGACTTGGAATCAACCCAAATGTCTGTCAATGACAGACTGGATTAAGAAAATGTGGCACATATACACCATGGAATACTATGCAGACATAATAAAAAAAGATGAGTTCATGTCCTTTGTAGGGACATGGATGCAGCTGGAAACCATCATTCTCAGCAAACTATCACAAGAACAGAAAACCAAACACCGCATCTTCTCACTCATACGTGGGAATTGAGCAATGAGAACACTTGGACACAGGAAGGGGCACATCACACACCGGGGCCTGTCATGTGGTGGGGGTAGAGGGGAGGGATAGCATTAGGAGATATACCTAATGTAAATGATGAGTTAAGGTGTAGCACATCAACATGGCACATGTATACATATGTAACAAACCTGCATGTTGTGCACATGTACCGTAGAACTTAAAGTATAATAAATTTAAAAAAACTTTATTTTAATCATGAATTATGGATTAGGAATTTGAGAAGGACTTATTTTGGAAGTTCTTCCTTTTTGGTTTCTCAGACAGTTAGCATTAGATATTGGTGGAGGCCACTGTCGTCTGAAGGCTTGACTGGGTTGGACATCCAACATGGTACACTCACAAGGTTTACATTGGATGCTGGCCATTGGCTAGGACTTGAGCTGAATTGTTTACCAGAGTACCAATTTTGTCTTTCTAGCCTTGTAGCCCCAGAATAGTGAGATTTCTTATGTCCACCAAAAAAAGGCACAAAGTACAACATATTTTGTCACCTGACTTCCAAAGTCACAGAATATCACTTTTGCCTCTTTTAGTTTCAGATAAGTCTAAAGTTACAGGCCAGTTTAGGTTGGCATACACCGAGCCAGTGTCCTTTAGCCAATTTAGACTGGGAGCCTCAACAAATAAAGATGGTTGATATCTCTTGATCACTCTATCATGTTGTTGTTACTATTTAATTCCTAAGATGGAAACCAGCCCTTATCTGAGAAATGGACCTTTTGTGCTGTTGACTATGGAATGTAAAGTAATAAAAATGATTTATAAAACAAGAAACTAATTTTATCTTTTAGTCATAAAAAGACAATGGTAAAATGACATTGTTGCACTCACCCATACAAATAGAACTCTGTCAAATTTTATTTAACCATTTTGCAGATGTGCTAAACTTGATCATCTACTGGCTGAGCAGGAAAAGATGTAGTTTTGAACAGTCACTGAAATTTGTCATGATTACAAAGACATGTGGCACTATTTATAAATAAAAATAGTTTTCTTATCATCTATTTTAAGGAAATCTATCCTTAAAATAATCAAAAATTTGGGCAAATACACACACACACACACACACACACATATATATAGTCATGGAGCATTATTCATATTTGTGAAAGATTAGAAACATCTTAAATTTCCAAAGTTAGAGATCCATCAATGAATGCAGCAAACAATAAGTATGCTTATGAGGAGCTTAAATCACATGGGAGATCATATGGGAAAATACTTATAAGAGTGCTTATGGGAAAAGTCAGAATGTAGAATTATATGTGCTATATGACTTTAAATAGCTAAATGGAAAAATAATAGAAAAAAAGCAGAAAATTTATAAACTGCTAATAAACAAGCTATATAGAGCTTTCAAAAATCTGTTTTATTTCTGCAGTGTACACATTTTCCTTTTATGATCGAGAAGGCATAAAGCAATCTTTTTACTATAGAATGCTAAAAATAGAATATGTTTTCATACATGTACACATACTCACACAGAAAATAAAGACTTACTATTTCCTTCCTTCATTTATTTGTCTTACTACATCATAATATAGCTTATTTTCTGGTGATCCCAAGGCCCACATCAAGTATTACTTCTTTTTCTGGTATATCCAGACAGAACTATTTGCTTCTAAAATTGTACTCACATAGGACATTTTAAAACATTGAAATATAATTCTCAATCATAAAATTTACCTTTTATAGTATACAATTAGGAAGTTTTATATATTAACAAAGTTGCACAACCAGGACCACTATCTGATTCCGCAATATTTTCATCACCCCAAGAAAAAGTCCTATACCTATTAGGAGTCACACCTCATTCCCTGAAGCCCCCAGCCCCTAGCAATCACTAATCCACATTCTCTCTCTATGGATTTGCCTACTATGGATATTTCATACGAATGAAATCATATATGAGGCCTTTGCTGCCTGTCTTCTTCCACTGAGCATAATATTATCAAGATCCATCCATGTTGTAGCATGTATCAGTACCTCATTCCTTTTTATGGTTGAATAATATTCCACTGTATGAATATAATACATTTTGTTTATCTTTATATCAGTCAGCAGACTTTTGGGTTATTTTCACTTTTTTGGCTATTTTGAATAATGCTGCTATGTACATTCATATGCCAGCTTTTGTCTGAATAAATGTCTTTAAGCCTCATGAATATGTAACTAGGATTGGATTTCCTGGATCATATAGTAACTTTCTGAGGAAATGTCAAACAATCTTTCAAAGTGACAGCATCACTTTACATTGCCACCAGCAATGAACAATGGTTCTAATACTCTACATCCTTTCAACACCGGTTATAATCTGTCTTTTCAATTATAGCCATTCTAGTAGGTATGAAGTGGTATCTCATAGTGATTTTTGTTTACATTTTCCCAGTGACTAATGAATTGAGCAGCTTTTCATGTGCTCATTGACTATTCATGTATCTTATTGGGATAAATGTCTATTAAAATCCTTTGCCCTTTTTAAAATTGTGTTGTCTCTTTATTGTTGAGTTGTTAGAGTATTTATACATTCTGGATACTGGACACTTATCAGATGTGTTGTTTGCAAACATTTTCTCTGATTCCATGGGTTGTCATTTTACTTTCTTGATATTGTCTTTTGAAGCACAAAATTTTTAATTTTGATGAAGTCCAACACTTCAACTTCCAGGCTTCAGAGACTTCATAGAATCTATTACCAGAGGACTCATAAAACTACAAAATCCTCGGATACTGTCTTGCTTATAAGGCACCATAGCTCCTCAATGTCTGTGGAGTGAGATCTCAATGTCTTAGCTGCTTAGAAAACATTTAAGGCCTTAATCAAATGTCTTCTTACTTTTCCAATTGTATTTCTGACTTCTCCCTTTTGTGCTCCAACAATGTCAAAGGATATATCTTTTCACAAAGGTATCAGGTTTCAAACTCCGGAAACTCCTCTCTAACAGGACTTCTCTCATTCTCCATACCTGCCTTGCTAAGTCTTATGCACCCTATAATCCATCTGTTTTCTACTCAAATACATCTTTCTCTGTGAACTCTTCCCTGCCTCATGACGAGGAAAATGTTCACTTTCTTCCTTGCCCACTTCCCTCTCTTGCACTATCTTTGTTATATCATATAGCATACGCTTAGATAGATAATTGGTTTATGATTGCTTCTTTCTACCATCGTGTGAACATATGTGATTTAATCTTAGTACTCCTAAAATGTAAACTACTGTTCTTCATGTATTAAGTTCTCAGTATGTGTTTATGGAATTAAAGCTTTATGTAAGCTTTAATACTTGTTGCATATGGTCATGTATAATGGGCAATGGTGGTATTCGTTGGGGTCATATTGTGAAAGGTTTTGTATGACACATGTAAGAGTCACTCAAAGTAATCTAGAAAATGAGAACCTGACTTTGGCAGTAGCAAACTGGAGGGGGTTTCACAAGCATTTCTGAGGACAGGCCTAGTGCCTGTATTGATATGTGAAGTGAAGGAGGAAGAACAGTGGAAGATTGCTCTGTGGTTTCAGCTGAAGAGACTGGATAGATAGTGACACCATTGTTTGAGATAAAGAATAAAGCAGATTGGCCAAAATTAGCAGACACTATTTTCCTAATATGGAATCTCAGATGAGCAAAGAATACAGACCATGGCAATTATTTGCATACAGATAAAGGTTGTGTTTGTTGGAGCTTTACTATCACTGAGATAATTTCAATTTGGAACTGGATGACTGACTTCCACACAAAGGTTAGGGTAAATTCCCTGTAGACCAGAAGGCATTTTCAAGAGGAGTAGTGTGCTGCCACCTCTGCCCTAATATCACCCTTCTTTGCCTTCTTTAAAAAAAAAAAGCCAAAATAGACAAACAGATAAAATACGATCCAAAAGGCAGCTGAAATATACCACCTCTCCTTTGTGTATCCTCAGAGCACCTGAAAAACAGTGAGAACTTTACCGTTGGGCCAAGGTTTGTACTTAATAAGAGGAATAATAAGATTAACATGCCTTTGTGACTACATCTGGGGATCACTTGGAATAGAGTGATTGTTACCAAGTAGTTATCTGAAGGGTATACACATCAAACAAAGTAATAAAATCCAAGTACCAAACAAGTGCCTTTATTGCAGTTAAAGGCCAATCGCATAAGTTAATTCTGAATAATACTATGTGAATGACGTACGACTGTTTCTTCATGATGTCACTTATCCAGAAAGTTTACCCACTGAGATCACTGAAAAACTAAGCTTTTTCGTGACTCACTTTCAAGCGTCCAGAAACAAAGGTAATGTTTGAGCCATCACAAAGGATAGATCTTAATTCAAGACAAAGAGTAAAAAACCATTAAAGTGCCATATTTATATGTTTCTAAAAAGACTTTTTTTATCTTAGAGGAATATAATAGGTCTCGGGTATACCTTTGTTTTACACGCAACACGTTTTATCTTTTCATACGCATCTGTGACTCCTCTACTAGGCACTAATAATACAAGATGAAAAGTCCTGCCTCTTCTGCACTATCTGTTCTCTATGCTTTCAACTGTTTCTCATGTTTGATGGATTCCAGTTCCTGCATCATTCTGCTTGTCCCACTCTGACCAGATTCGTTTCATACCAATCCACTTAATACAATTAGCAATTGGATTCACACTGCAGCCATTGACAAGGATAAGCTGTAAACAGTAGAAAGCTAAATTCCCCAAATCAGAGAACTATATGTCTTCTGCTGAAGCTAAATCTTAACATTAAATTTTAAGGTAGTCATGCTTACTTTCGGCTTACATTGAACTTATAGTAAGTTTGTATTTTTTTACACAAGCTGTTAGTAATCTTCCCCATCTACTCCATCAAGGGATCTTTTAAAAATTGGTGGGAAGACATTTTAAGAGGAAGTCATAAAGTTTATTCCTATTGAGTTTCATGTCATTTCAGCTCATTGCCTGAATGCATTAGGTCTTTATGAGCAGCTGTTTGCTTTTCTAATATGATGACTTTGCTGATTCTTTTTTCAACCCAGGTGAAAACTGTAAAACAAGCATGGAGAAGCCCTGTTGCGTGCTACTATTGATTTTTCTGATTTTCCTCCTCAGTGACATATTGTATCAATCAACACTGTTTGGATATAATTGTTCAAGTAAATATGTTTTCAACTAATCGACCTATAATACAGCCAACACTTTTCAATCTTATCCGTAGGATATGTGTGATGTACTTGCATGCGTTGTTGAATATTAACATGCTCTTTCTGTATTTGTAAGCTTCTCTTGGTCTAGTCAATAATCCTACTTTGTTACAAATTATCCCATGATTATCTATTTTTTATGCATCTATATTGTTTATATTGATGACCAGTTTCTTTGTTTAAGAATGATCTATTTTATAATCCTTTGTAGAGTTTTTCTGAGAACTGATATGAAATTTGGTAGTATTTATAATAATGTAAGGATTTTTTCTTTATTCTCTTTTGAAAAATATGGTGGTGATGTTAGTACAGCTAAAGTCACCTAACTCTTCCATCCATATCTATGATTTTTTTTAAAAAAACATTAACAATATTTCTTCAATTGTATCTGCAAACTTATTCAATATATTTAACCTCAGCATCTCTTAAGTACCCAAGGCTGTCTTACTATTTCTCACCTTCATTGGACTTTAAATCTCTTAATAAAGTTTTTAAAAATTTTCTTTTCTATATTGCAAATTTTACTCTTTGATTAAAAGAAGTAAGAACAAAAAAGGAAAATAAGTTGAGTAGTTTTGTCTCATTAAACCATCTGCCCAAATGATTGTATTTAGGCCATCTTTGGTCTTGTTCTAATTTTGTTTTATAATACCCTATTTTTTTCCTTGTACAATACTCATAAGAATTGAAACTGAATCATGTTTCCATAGGCATCCTTGGTTCTATGTTTCTCTTTCAATACTTGAAATTATGATTTCCAAAATCCGAGCTCAACAGAAAGCTTCTTTTGAAACTCATTTTGTTTGTATAGAAACCTGCTCTTTTCTATCAATTTAAGGTAACTTGCGATTGAATTAATTTTAGAAAGTCTCATCCCTGTTGAATATTACTCTATTTAAGAGTTTCTCTCTGTTGTATCATTATATCTGTTTTCTCTGTGAATTTGAAAGTAAGGGAGTCATATTTGATGATACCCCAATATCTTTCCTATCGTTGTAATTTCTTCCCTCTGTCATTTTTACTTTACACTTTCCAATTTTTGTTTAGCGTTTCTCTTATTTTTATCAAAGTGAATCAGGCAAATAGTAAAAATTAAGCAGTATTAAAGATTTTACAATATGTCATCTCATTCCTCACCATCTCCAATCCTGCTACTGAGAAGCAAGCAGTTGTAGTAGTTCTCATAGTGATTCTTCTGTTGGTTTCATCTATAACACTAAATAACACACCAGTATTTCTTGATTTAGCAAGCAAATCTTCTATTCTCTGAATACAAGTTACCATTTTCAGATGCCTTCATGTAGCCATCCATTATGCTCTTAATTTTATTGCTTACTTTATTATTTTAGTTTAGTCATTGCTTGATTTTTGCTTTAAATAGAATTATCTATATATCTTGATCTGTCAACTTCAGATGGTCACTTCTTTTATTTTATTAATTAATTTATTTATTTATTTTTGAGATAGAGTCTCCCTCTGTCACCCAGCCTGGAGTGTAGTGGTGCCATCTCAGCTCACTACAACCTCTGCCTCCCGGGTTCAGGCAATTCTCCTGCCTTACCCTCCCCCAAGTAGCAGAGACTACAGGCATGAATCACCATATCCAGCTAATGTTTGTATTTTTAGTAGAGATGGGGTTTCACCATGTTGGCCAGGGTGGTCTCGAGCTCCTGACCTCTGCCTCATGATCCTCCCACTTCAGCCTCCCAAAGTGCTCAGATTATAGGCATGAGCACCGCACCTGGCCCCAGACAGTCACTTCTTCAGTTGAAGATTCTAACATTCCAAATTCTTTCCACGGCTTCTTAACATTCACCTTCTAAATTCTGTCAAGGATAGCTTTATCTTGACAATGATAACACCAATAACATTTTATATTCCGTTTGTAACCATGACTAAGTATAACCTGACACTTGAAACCCAAAAAATAGCATAGACCTGATTGCCGTTGTGTAACTATCGCCCAGTGAATAATATTGCTTAAATACTAAAGAAATGTACTTTTTATATATCTTCAATTGTCTGAAATCATGCCATTTTTTAATTTTGTTTCACAAATTAACCATGGCTCTTTAGTACAGCTCTTTATTTTTCCCACAATTTCTCAGTGTCCCTACATTTACCTGGCTGAGAGAATAAACATATGCATTCTTCAACGTAATACTAAGAAGCCCCGGTTTCCTATTTATTTCAACTACTAATTAGAAATTAACTCATTCTTTTTAAAGACATTCCCCTTAGGGTTCACTGACTTTAGGATTTAATTTGGACCAATAACTTTTTAGGTTTCCACAGACAAGTCATTCTAGCATTTGTTTCACTGCATTCCTGACTCAGTTGCACAGTGTCTCTTTCACGACTTTTACCTTTATTTTGCTGGATTACAACCTCAAAAAATTTCCTCATAAAGGATATATGAAAAGTGAACTTCTTGGCTAGGCATGGTGGCTCACATCTGTAATCCCAGCACTTTGGGAGACCAAGGCAAGCAGATCACCTGAGATCAGGAGTTTGAGACCAACCTGGTCAACATGGTGAAACCTGCCTCTACTAAAAACACACACAAAAAAATTAGCCAGGCGTAGTGGCATGTGCCTGTAATCCCAGCTACTTAGGAGGCTGAAGCAGGAGAGTCGCTTGAGGCAGAGGCTGCAGTGAGCCAAGACCTCACCATTGCACTCCAGCCTGGACAAGAAAGAAATTCCGTCTCAAAAAAAAAAAAAAAAAAAAAAAAAAAAGTGAACTTCTCCATTGCTGCAAGAATTACATCATCTTTATTGCATCCACAATTGAGTATCACTTTGATCATGTATGGATTTGCAGGTTAACTGTCTATAAATCCACTGTCATTGGGATTTTGATTGCTTTGTAAGATTTATATTCTCTCTGTCTCTTTCTCAGATTTTAGGGTATGTATTTATTCTCAGGGCTATAAAATTTCACAGACATGTGCATACGTATGAGATTTTTATACCCCTCTTTCTATGCATTCTGGGAATCCTTTTTATTTCGCTTGTACTTTTTTTAACCAACCAAACTATGGCCTTTCTTATCATTCTCTTCATTATTTTAGCTTTCGCTCTTTAAATTAGCATACACAATTCACTGTGGTATATAGTTCTATGAGTTTTGAGAACAGTATAAACAAGACAAACAAGATATAAAACTGCTCTGTTGTTACAAATGTTCCCTGTGCTGCTTCTTTGTAAGTTAACTCCTCCACCTATGTGCAACTTCTGACAACCTGTGATGTGTTCCCCATTCCTACAAATTTATCATAGAAATATAATCACACAATATATAGGCATTTGAGTTAAGCATCATTCACTTAATATGATGCCATTGGGATTCACCTGTGTTTTGTGTGTCAAGAGCTTGTCTTACATTTTTACTGACTGGTACTCCACTGTATGAATGTACTAGAGTTTTTGTAATCCCTTCACCAATTAAAGAACATTATTTTTAGTTTTGAAAAATCATGAATAATGCTGCTTATAAACACTCATGTATATGTGTTTGTACAAATACAAGTTTTCATTTCATTTGGAGAAATACCTAGAATATTTGTTCTTTATATGATAAGTATATGTTTAAATATGTATGAAACTGATACACTCTTCTAAAGTGCTGTAATATTTTGCATTCTTACCAGCCACGCATGCAAACACTTGCCATTCCACCTCCTCACTAGCATTTGGAATTGTGCCCTGTTATTAATCTTAAGTATTCTGTGGATATCACATTATATTTTTAACATTCATTTCTCTAATGACTAATGACGTTGAACTTTTAGACATGGACTAATTTGCCATCTGTGTATCTTCTTTAGTGAAGTATCTGTTGATAAGTTTTATCCAGCTTGTAACTAGGTAGTTTCTTTTCTTAATATTGAGTTTGGAGAGTTTTTCATATATTCTAAACACAGTTTTTTTTTTTTCAGCTATGTGTTATGCAAAAGTTCCTCCTAGGCTGTGCCTTAGGTTTTCATTCACTTATTGTGTCTTTCATGGTGCAAAAGTTTTTCATTACGATAAAGTCCAATTTTTTTTTATGGATTGCATTTTTGGTGTTAAAACTAAGAACTCTTCACCCAACCCAACATTCCATTGATTTTATCCTATATTTTTGTCTAGAATTTATACAGTTTTAAGTATATATTTAGTTCTATGATCCATTTTGAGTTCATGTTTGTATATGGTATGAAGCATAAATCAAAATTCTTTTTGTTTTATATACAGATATCCAGATGAAATCCTTAAATAGCATTTATTTGAGGGTCAATGCTCCATTGTTTCTTAAAAGGTTGCCATTTTAGAATGGTAATACCATTATTAGGCTAAGGCATGTGTATTTTTTTCTCCAGAGAATACTGGATTTTCTCTTTTTCTTTCTTTCTTTCCTTTTTTTTTTTTTTTTCCATGGAATCTCACTCTGTTGCCCAGGCTGAAGTGCAGTGGCATGATCTTGGCTCACTGCAACCTCCACCTCCTGGGTTCAAGCAATTCTCCTATCTCAGCCTACCAAGTAGCTGGGATTATAGGCATGTGCCACCATGCCTGGCTAATTTTCATACTTTTAGTAGAGACAGGGTTTCATCATGTTGACCAGGCTGGTCTTGAACTCCTGACCTCAAGTGATCCACCCGCCTCGGCCTCCCAAAGTGCTAGGATTACAGGCATAAGCCACTGTGCCCAGCCTGGATTCTCTCTTTAATGGTGGTGTATTAAAATTTTATGATGATGTACCTGAGTGTGAGACTCTTTTACTCTATGTGCACTCTACTTGTTGGGCATATCAATAGATAAGACATTTCAACAAAGCAATGTTGGCAGATGAAATGGATTCCAGGGAGCTCTGGCACAGCATATGCAATGCACTAGTAGGAGCAAAAAGGAAGAAGAAACAAATAGAGGAGATAGAAATAAGATAAATGAAAAGCCTGATACTCAGAACAGCTGCATTAGATGATAAGCTGCCCAAAAGAAATGTCTTAAGCTCTTTTCTAAAGAAATTGAGCCACATTCTGTAGGAGAATTGGAGCGGCTTGTCTCCATGTTAGTGGCCCACAGCGCATCACTCTTCATTCTCGCTCTCAGCAAGAACAGGAAGTAGAGGAGATCAAGGTGAGAGGATCACTTAAGCCCAGTAGTTCAAGACCAGCCTGGGCAAAGTAGTGAAACTACATCTCTTAAAAAAAAAGGAAGACGAAAAAGAAAAAATTAGCTGGGCATAATGGCACACCCCTGTTATCCCCAACTACTTGGGAGACTGAAGCAGGAGGACTGCCTGAGCCCAGAATCCAAGGCTGCACTGAGCTATGATCACCACTGCACTCCAGCCTGGGTGACATAGTGAGTCCCGGTCTTAAAAAAATTAACTGATTAATTACCTTATTTAAAAAATAAATACCTTTTTTGACCTATTTTAAAATTATAAATTATGCTTTTAATATTTAAGTAGCATTTTAATGGTGATTTCCCCACCAAACCACCTCAGCATCCCCCACAAAAAAAGGAAAGAAGAGAAAAATATTCTACTAAAATGTTTCAAAGTCATTGTTATAATCACCGAATCCATTTGGTTTTTCCTTAAGCTAAGGACAGCTCAGGTATGACTTTAGGTGAGAAATGTGTTTGCCTCTTGGTTGGTGGCTTGTTTCAGTCTTACTAGGCTCACCTCAGGAGTGAAAAATATCTTCCAAAATCCCCCTTTTCTTCATTTTTTCTTCTAATTTTTCACTTTCTATATCTCTGCATTTTCTTGTTACTGACTTAAAGACCAAGCAAGTCGAACATTTTGCAGAACTTTATGTGAATGGAAATGAGCTCTAAAGAATGCTGCTTTTTCAAGATTTTATGTCTCTCTTCTTTTGTTAGCACCTCAATGACAGCTTTTTTTTTTTTTTGCTTTTTTTTTTTTTTTTTAGTGTTCCTCATCCTTGACTAAAACACCTCAGAGGCTCCCTATTGCTAACTCCATCAAAGCTAAATGCATCTTGCTGAAGGAGCTGGTGTGGTTTCCCCATGATGTGGTGAATGTGTGTATGTGAACAACGGGAACAGATAGCACATTTACACTTCAACAATTTGACCCTTTCATTTCCCAGGAGTGGTGAGGAGAGCTGAGCACTGCATTGGTGAGCAGAGTCAAAGGTGTTAGATTGTGAAATAAAACTTCAAAAGCCAAGCTTCTGAAACATAAAACATTCACACTTCTACCTGAAATATCTTTCCAGCTGCCTGTACAGTATTGGAATGTCTAACACAAGAATCGCGCATAAGTCTAAATTCTTTGAGGTACTCTTTGTGGCTACCTCACTTTTCCTAACTTAGATGTTATCTACTAGAAAGAAGGAAAAGAAATTCACTGAAATGTCAGGAGGCTTTATTTTAATTTAATACTTTCAAATAATTGCTCAGAGCATAAATCTATGCTATTGGTTCCAGACCTGACTGGTGCCTGAGATTCCAAATCTAAATAGTCAAGGGGACAGGGAAACACCTGAAGCAGACGGGATGCCCCTCTTCAAAGGGTAAAGCACTTTACTTCATTAGTCTTTTTAAGAAGAATCTTTTCCACGGGGAAAAATTCCTTCATTTATCACAGGACTAATTAAATGAAAATTATCAAATTTCCAATAAACTAGCAACATTTCTTTAGAGGCTGCTTCATACAGATTATCATTCTAGCACTCAGAAGAAGGTATCTCTATTAAATTTAATTACTCCTTTTAGCCAAAGCAATGCTTCTGTAGGCTTCACATAAGTACAATTACGTCTTGTATCATAGTTAGCTGTTTCTCTTTCTCATTCTCCCTCTAGACTGCAAATTCCTTGAAGGCAAAGATTAAGTTTTACACATCTATGTATCCCCTTCAAGTACCTAGTATAATCTAGTTTTCTACATATAAGATGCTCAAAGAATTCTAGCTAAAATACAATACTGGAGGAATAATAGGCTGCTTACCCCCACATGTGGGGTTTATATGGGAGAAATGACCACAGTTTAGTTATTAACTAACTCATTTGGTCATTACAAAAATATTTATTTTGTACGTACTATGTGTCAGTAGTTTGTAAGGTGCTAGGGATAGAGCTGCAAAAAAAAATGTGGATCTCGTAGTCAATGCCCTCATGGAGTATACACACTCAATGTTGGATCCAAGACTGGATTGCTTGACTTCTGCTTCTGCACATGATATGACAGAGTCATGGGGAGTGTCAATAAATTTCAAAGAATTTGATTTAGACCATGTTAAGATGATATGATTTATACTACATTCATTTTTCACTTGGAGATAAACTAGAAATCAAAAACAGAAATGTATCTTGAAAATCCCCAATTATGTGAAATCTAAATAACACAATTTTAAATGATGCATAGGTAAAAGAAGCAATCAAAAAGAAAATTAGAAAGTATTTTGAACTAAAGAAAAATGAGAGAAAATACATGAAATTTGTGGGAGACAAATAAAGTAGTACTTAGATTTTTATTGCAATGCATAATATTAGAAAAGAAGAAAGATTCAAAATCAATGACCCAGCTTTCACAATAAGAAACTAAATATAAGACAAAACAAAAAAACAAATGAACAACAAAATGAGCAAGACAGAAAATAATAAATATCAGGATACAAATCAGCAGAATTGAAGATAGAAGAGCAATAGAAAAAAACTCAATAAAACCGGAAGCTGCATCTTTGAGATCACTAAAATTGATAAATATCTAAACAGACTGACCAAGAGCGAAGAGAAAACACACAACTTACCAATATCAGGAATGAAGGATGAAGGTGGGGATCAGTGTAGATTCTACAGATAACAACAGCTTAGCAAAAAAAAATACTATAACCATTTTATTTCTTTTTTTTTTTTTTTTTTTTTTTTTTTTGAGACAGAGTCTCGCTCTGTCGCCCAGGCTGGAGTGCAGTGGCCGGATCTCAGCTCACTGCAAGCTCCGCCTCCCGGGTTTACGCCATTCTCCTGCCTCAGCCTCCCGAGTAGCTGGGATTACAGGCGCCCGCCACCTCGCCCGGCTAGTTTTTTTTTTTGTATTTTTTAGTAGAGACGGGGTTTCACCGTGTTAGCCAGGATGGTCTCGATCTCCTGACCTCGTGATCCGCCCGTCTCAGCCTCCCAAAGTGCTGGGATTACAGGCTTGAGCCACCGCGCCCGGCCACCATTTTATTTCAATAAAGTTGACAAGTTAGATAAACTGAAAAATAGACATTACCGAAAATCAGTCTAAAATATACAGATTACCTGAGTAGTTCCATAGTTCCTGGAGTAGTGGAAATTTTATTTTAAAAGCTCCTATAAAGAAATCTTCAGACCCAGAAGACTTTACTGCTAAGTTTTGCCATACATTTAGAGAAGAAATAGTATCAATTCTACACAAACTTTCAGATGGTTGAAACAAACTCAGTCTATAAGGTTGATATTTCCCTGATATCATAACCAAAAATGATAGGTAAAGAAAAAAATTACAGCTCAACATGCTTCGTGAATGGAATTTTAAAAATTTTAGCAAATATTTAGCACATTGAATTTTAAAATACAGGAAAAGGATAATACATCATGATCAGGTGTGGTTTATCACAGGAAGAAGAATTGGTTTAACATTCCAAAATCCATCAGAGTAATTCCCCATTAACAGATTTAATAAAGAAGAAGAAAACCCATATGATCACTATCAATATATGTAGAGAAAGCATTTGACAAAATGCAACATCCATTGCTGGGGAAAAAAAAAAAAAAAAGGAAATTAAAAAAAAAAAGAAAACACTGTGAGCAAGCTAACAATTACAGGAAACTTCAAAAAACAGATCTTTTGAGAGAAAACACTGACAGTCAATAAAGAGGTGATGCAGACACCATGGCTGAAGGGTGAGGAAGCTGGGAAGCCTGCACCAAGTTGCTGGATGCCAGAATCAGCTCCTGGTCCTGAACAGGTCCTAAAGAAGGGGCAAGTGAAGGAACTTCCATGCACCACCCTCCCAGACCTTTGGGATCCTAGCTAAGAGATCCCATGACCCCCATGGACATTTGATTTGGCAGCAGGAACTGCCCAGAGATCAGGCAGAGGCAAAACTCAAACCTGCGTGGAGCCCAGTAGGTTTTCTGGCAAATGGTGCAGCTGCAGCAAAATGTGACCATATGAGCCCATTTCCCCAAGGCTCTCCATCTTGCTCTGAGGGACTGTATCTCCTACTGTCTGTTGGCCTGGGAGAGAGTAGGGCTGCCTTTCTTGTGAGACAGGAGAACCACACAATCTCTGGTCCATTGGCCCCTCCAAGACCACCTGTCTGCCAACTTCCACAGAAGGTACCCACAGCACAGCCTCCACTATTCTGCCTGAGTGTTTTCCTGGCAAATGGTAGCAGTTTGGATTCCCTAGCACAGCCAGCGCTCAACCCCAAGGGGCCAAAGAACAAAACTATGGGCCCTGTCTCAACACCCCAGGATTTGAGTACACCACCTGGGGTATCAAGGTAAGAGATCTCTGTAGCCTGAGCTACAGTTGGTGAAGAGCCCCCACTCTCAGAACACTGAGGAGAGTGTGGTGTGGGTCTGTGTGCTGACACAGGGGCTGGGTGTCCCTCCCTCCAAAGGACTGGTCTGGGAAGGGAGTAGCTTTTAGCCAGGTGCAGCTTCTTCCCCAGGGAGCTCCACAGCCCATGATATCTGGAATAATCTAATGATTTCGGAGCAGAAAGCTTGGGATAAGCCTGACAAGTTGAGTCTGCTCCCGGGACAGACACTGAGAGGACAGACAGACATAATTCAGATGGCAAGAAAGCTTAATGGGATTCAAGAAAAAGTTAAAAATCCCATCCAAGGAAGCCATTAAAACAATTCAAGACTTGAAAGATGGCATAGCCATACTATGAAAGAACCAAACTGAACTCCTGGAATTGAAAAATTCACTATAGAAATTGCAAAATACAACAGAGAAAGCTTAATAACAGACTTGACCGAACTAAGGAAAGAATTTCAGAGCTCAAAGGTGGGTTACTTGAATCAACCCAGTCAGACAAAAATAAAGAAGATATTCAAAGCACTGAACAAAGCCTGTGAGAAATGTGGGATTATGTAAAGAGACCAAACCTAAGAGTCATTGGCATTCTATGAGAGAGTAAGAAACTTGAAAAGCATATTTGATTATATAATTCACAAAAAGGTTTTCCAATTGTGCTGGAAGTTGACATGGAAATTCAAGAAATTCAGAGAACCTCTGCACAATATTATACAAGAAAACCATCCCCAAGACACATGATTTTCCAAGATCAATATGAAAGAAAAACTCTTAAAGGTAGGTAGAGAAAAGGGTCATATCACTTACAAAGGGAACCCCATCAAGCTAACAGAAGACTTCTCAGCAGAAACTATACAATCCAGGAGAGATTGGGTGCTTATTTATAGCATTCGTAGAGAAAAGAAATTCCAAACAAAAAGTTCCTATCCTTCCCAAATAAGATTCACGTGTGGAGGAGAAATAAAATATTTTTTGGACAAGCAAGTGCTAAAGGAATCTGTTACCATTACACTAGCCTCACGAGAGGTCCTTAAGAAAACGTTAACCATAGAAACGAAAGAAAAAAATACTTACTACCATAAAAACACAAGCTTTTAGCTAACAGACACTAATAAAGCAACTCCACAGCTGAGACTACAAAGCAACCAGCTAACACCATCACAACAGAATCAAAGCTTCAGATATCAAAATTAACCTGGAATGTACACAGTCTAAAAGCCCCACTTAAAAGGTACAGAGTGGCAAGTTGAATAATAAAATAAGACCTAATCTTCTGTTGTCTTCAAGACCCATCTCACATGTAATGGTATCCATAGGCTCAAAGTAAAGAGATGGAGAAAGATCTATTACGAAAACAGAAAACAAAACAGAGCACGGGTCACTATTTTTGTATTTGCTAAAACAGACTTTAAACCAAGAACAATCTAAAAGGGCAAAAAAGGTCATTACATAATGATTAAGGGTTCAATTCAACAAGAAGACTTAACAATGTAAATATGTATTTTTTGTGTATATATACACACAAATACATTATACATTTATATATACACACACATAATATATACAGAGAGAAAGAGAGGAAGAGAGAGAGAGTATATGTATAGTAACACCCATATTCATGAAATCTGAAAAAAAAATCAGGAAAGAAATCTATCAACAGAGTAAACAGACAACCTGTAGAATGAGAAAATATTTGCAAACTATGCATCTGACAATGGTCTAATATCCAGAATCTGTAGGGAACTTTAACAATTGAACAAGCAAAAAATAATAATAACAACCCCATTAAAAAGTGGGCAAAGGACGCAAATGGACACTTCTCAAAAGAAGGTATACAGGTGGCCAACAAACATATGAACACATGTTCCATATCACTAATCATCAGAGAAATGTCAAACAAAACCGCAATGAGATACCATCTCACACCAGTCAGAATACCTATTATTCGAAAGTCAAAAATAACAGATGTTGGTGAAGCTGTGGAGAAGAGAAAATACTTATATGCTGTTGATGGGAATGTAAATTAGTTCACTCACTGTGGAAAGCACTTTGAAGATTTCTCAACGAACTAAAAATAGAACTATCATTAAACCCAGCAATCCCATTATGGGGCATATATCCAAAAGAAAATGGATTGTTCTACTGAAAAGAAGACCTATGTGCTCACATGTTGATCGCAGCACTGTTCACAATTGCAAAGACATGGTATTAATCTAGATGCCCATCAAGAGTGGATTGGATAAGGAAAATGTGGCATATATACACCACACAACACTATGCAGCCATAGAAAGAACAAAATCATGTCCTTTTTAGCAACATAGATGCAGCTGGAAACCTTTATCCTAAACAAATTAATGAAGAAACAGAAAACAAAATACCATTCTCATTTATAATTGGGAGCTAAACTTTGGGTATACATAGACATAAAGGTGGGAATGATAGGCGCTGGAGACTACAAGCAGGGAGAGGGAGGGAGGAGGGCAAAGGCTGAAAAACCACTCATTGGGTACAATGCTCACCACCTAGGTAATGGGTTCAATCGTACACCAAACCTCAGCATCACACAATATACCCTTGTAACAAACCTGCACATGTATCCCCTGAATCTAAAATAAGAGTTGAAATTTTCAAAAAAGAAAACTTCCCAACCTGATAAAGTGCATCTTTGAAAGTACTATAATATCGTAATCATGTTGAAAGTAGAAACGTATCCCTGCTAAGTTCCGAAACATGTCAAGGATGACTTCTGGCATTACTTCTGTTCAATACTGCACTAGAGTTTCTAGCCAAGAACATAGGCAAGAGAAATAAAATAAAAGGCATCAAAGTTATAAAAGTGAAGCCATCTTTATTTACAGATGACATTGTTGTCTATTTAGGAAATCCTGTGATATGTACAAAAAAGTAGTAAGATGAGTAAGATTAGAAAATTTGATAAAAGTACACAAATATCATTTTCCCATGTACTTTTAGTGAACAATTAGAAATTGATTGAAATAATACTATTTATAATAGCACCACAAATATAAAATTATTCAGATAACTCTCACAATAGTTGTGCAGAATTAGTGTACTGAAAACTATAATACATTGCTCAGATAAACACATAAAAATGGCAAAATATGCCATGTTTATGTTAAGTATCATTTCTCTCCAAGTTGATCTTTAGATTCCAAGGAATTCCAATTGAAATCTCCAGTCTTTTATTTATTTAATTTTAGAAATTAAAACTGTGACTCTAAAATCCATATGAAAATGCAGAAGACCAAGGATATCAAAGTATCTTTGAAAAAAAATGAACAAAATTGGAGGAATTTATACAACCCGACTTCAAGACTTATTGTAAAGGCACAGTAATCAAAACAGTGCAGTATTGACATAAAGAGATACAAAGAATTCAAGGCCAGGCACAGTGGCTTACACCTGTAATCCCAGCACTTTGGGAGGCTGAGGCGGGCAGATCAGGAGGTCAAGAGATCGAGACCATCCTGGCCAACATGGTGAAATCCCGTCTCTACTAAAAATACAAAAATCAGTTGGATGTGGTGGCACATACCTGTAATCCCAGCTACTTGGGAGACTGAGGCAGCAGAATCACTGGAACCCGGGAGGCAGAGGTTACAATCAGCCAAGACTGGGTCATTATACTCTAGCCTGGGGAACAAGAGTAAAATTCCATCTCAAAAAAAAAAAAAAAATTCAATGGGACAGACAGAATACAGAGTCCAGACAGACTCACACATATACAGTCAACTGATTTTTTTTAAGTTGCAAAGATAATCCAGTGGAAAAAGATTATATGTACAACAAATCGTTCTGAAACAATTACATGCGTATTTGCAAAAAATAAAATTTGACCCTCACATGACATATAAAAACAAACTCAAAACGGATCATAGATATAAATATGAAACCTAAAACTGTAAGACTTATTGAAAACAAGAGGAAAACCTTTGTGACCTTGATTTAAGCAAATATTTATTAGATACACAACACAAAGTGTATAATCTATAAATAAAGAAAATAACACATTGGATTTCATAGAAAATAAGGACTTCTGCTCTTAGATACTGTTTAGAGAATGGAAAGACAAGCCACAGTCTGGGAGAAACTATTTGCAAGTATCTAATAAAGGATTTGTATTCAATATACAAAATACCCTCAAAACTAAATAAAAAGAAAACAGCTCATTAAAAACAGGCAAACATTTCAAATAGATACTTCACTAAAGATGCATGAGTGGCAAATAGGCACACAAAAACATGCCCATCATCATTAGTCATTAGGTAAATGCAAATTAAAATGACAAGGAGATTCCTGTACACACTTATTAGAAAGTCTAAAATTAAAAAGATTTAGCGTAGCAAGTATTAGTGAGGATATGGAGAATCCTGAATTGTCATACACTCATGTGGGAATCTAAACTGATCAAAATACATTAGAAATATGGCAGTTTCTTAAAAATTCAACACACACCATATGACTGAGCAATCACTCTCCTGGGTATTTGTCTTAGAGAAATAAAAACAGATCTCCATACAAAGACTTACACCCAAATGCTCATGAAAGTGTATTTTCTAATAGCCAACAACTGGAAAATGACTGAGCAACCAAGAGTTGAACTATCAATTTCAATACACACAGCAACACGGATGACCCTTGCATCATGTTGAGTGAAATAGGCAAGAGGGAAAAATAGTACATACTGTATGATACCATTTATACAAACGTTTCATAAAATAATCTGATGTGACAAGAGGCAGAATGGAGTTTGCAGGGAAAGAGAGGGTTTGGAAAATGATAAGAGGGAGATAAACAGGGAGAGGGAAATTTAGGAGGTAATAGATGTGTTCATTATCTTTATTGCGGTAATGGTTCCATCAGTGTGCATTCATGCCTGTGTGTATACACATGCATATATATATACCCACCTATATATACACACATGTATCAAATATATATAATTATTTACACACATACATACATATCAGAATTTATATTGTACAATTTAATTCATTCGGTTTATTGTACATCAATATTTCAACAAAACTGTTTAATGAAATTGCACAATTCTCTGCCATTTAAACATTGTACACAAATAAAATTGTCCTTTTCTTACTAATGCAAGATTATTATTAAGCATGTTAACCACATTTTAGGGCCATAATGTACAGATAATGTCAACATCTCTAAAGTTAATTAGCACTGCTTACCCACACAAATGCCCCTGGGCTTCTATTCTATGGTTTGTGCAACTTTGTTTCAGCTTTTTATGATTTATTTGTTGTCTATTACTTCCAATATCAAAATATCTGTTTATCAAATTATTGCTATAAAACTGTCATAGAAATAGAACTCTTATTCAGTTGTTAAGTCAACCAAAGATTAGAGAAAGATGTGTTGTGAAAATACAAGCTCTGAGGCCAAACTTAGGTTCAAATTTCGACTCTGCTACTCACCAGCTGTGGATCCCAGAAAACTTATTTAACTCAAGCATCAGTTTCCTCATTCTTAAGTGAAACTATCAATGACTAGTTCAAAGGTTTGGTTGAGAGGATAAATAAAATATTGTATACAAAAGGTAGAGCACACAGTAGATACTCCAAATTTTTTTCATGTACTTCTTCATTGTATTAGATAAATTGACACTAGCTCTGTGCTGACAACCCCCAAAATCTCAATCAATAAATGAAACAGATAATAATGAAGTATCCAACTGGAAGGCTGTATGTTTTTTGGGTTTCTGCCATTTCTAATACAAGACACACTCCAGATAGCCACGTGGAGAGAGGTAATGGCGGGTGTTATAAGAGGTTTCTATGGCAGACTTGGAAGTGACAGACATAATTTCTACCTATATTCACTTCACTGGAACACAATCCTATGGTCATAACTGCGGGGTAGTTTGAGAAAGCAGATTAGCTCTGTGCACTGGCAGTAGAAATTAAATTTTGGTGCACAGCTAGCATGCTTCTGCCACATTCCCTGTGGAAATTAAGAAGGAAGGTCTAAGGAATACTCAGATGAGCTTCAGTGTATAGCCTTAGTAAAATCTATGTGTTGTGTAGAGCCTATATTAGGGTTGTATTCCAGAGAGCTTGGGGTGCTGGCATATGAATTATTATCATGTGATATGTTATCACTCTAAATACTAATGCTTACAAGGCTATAGTAATCATCATCATTGTGAACATCATCAGCTACCATTTATTGAATGCCAACTTTCCCACAAGATTTGAACTATGCATTTCACCAATATTATTCATTAATTTATACTTTCAAGTGGAGAATTCTTAGGGACAGAAGTCGTTCCTTACTTGTTTGTTAGTCTGTCTGCTTGTTTTCCTGCAAGTTTTTTAGTATCAAATACAGCATAAGCAGATTATGATTAACTCGAAAGAATGAATATTAGAAACAGAATGTCTTAAATAACCCTAGGAAATCCGTCTCAGTCTTTCTAGAGTCCCAAGCATAAATATATACACACCTTTTTAAAAAATGTATCTTAAAATGTATTAATATGGGCTTATCAGTATCAGTAATACATGTCTGGCAGCTATGCTTCTCAGGATTGAATAAATTACATCTTCCGACAAATTTGCATCTAAAGAATCTGATTCTTAGAAGACAGTGGCTTATTCACAGAATTATTTGTGTGTAACTCATCAGTTATTCATGCAATCATTGGATATTCACTGCTGATTCTCCCTGAACTACACATTCTTTTACTGAAAAAGGAAGGTGTTTTCCTTTTAAATCTGGTGTATACAACAATGAAAACAAAATAAGATTCTACACAAATGTGCATGCTAATTGCTGGTTAAGTTACTGGTTTATGTTAATTCAGGTCATTCCAGCATTGTGAATGTTTCTTTAATCTAGATTCTCTTTAATGAGAGTCATGTTTACAATGGCATTTCTCCCTGACAGATCCAGAATATGTCTATCTTATATAAAAAACTTAAATGTAAACTGGATTTTAAAAGGATGGGCGGTCAAATTTAGTGCAATATGAAAGAAGATTAATAAAAACAATTAAAATTATTCTTTCACCTGCCTAGATATATTGCCTGTGAAAGTAAATGTCAAATCCTAATCTTGTTATTTCTTTTAAAACAATTTTACTTAATGTAGTCTGTCAAGAACATTTATATATCTGGAGAACTTAGAATACTACATAATTACCAGAAGTTTCTTGAAAGGGTAAAATGTCTTGAAGGGTAAAATTAAAATGCTCGAAGGTAAACTCTTAAATATAATATTTCTAGACATAAATATCTGGAGTATGTCTCTTCTAAAAATTTATACAATAATATGGTAATTTTTGTTAGTTATTGGGATATTCTGTATCTCCCCCTTTTACCACTATGCTGGTAGATAGTTGACCAGGGTTGATGTACTATCATTAGTTCCTACTGTATATAGATATATATATTTTCTTTTTTGCACTAACTACTCTTGAATTCCTTCATTATTTGTTTTTCACTACAAATAGTTATTTCCAACCTGTTTCAATTATTTCAATACAGTTTTTAACCAAGTATTGAAAAATGTGAAAAGGCACTCCACTCAAATGAATTAATTTGATAATTTAATGAAGAAAAGGGTTATGAATGGCTTACATGTCATACTTATTGTTTTCAATTTTACCTTGAAGACAGAGAGGATCTTCTGAAAAAAATTTAAGCAGCGGAGTAAAATAGATACCTTATCGTTTTAGGAGTTTGATAAAACTTAGGGGCTAGACATAGTGATAATGTGGAAGAAAGAGACACACAGTGACTTAAATATTAATATTTCTGCCTTCAGTATCTAGGTATGTGGTGGAATCAACAATCACCAGTGGAAAGACTGACTGGATGGAAGACGGCCTGTCTGGTTTGTGATGGTGAATTTGTGAGTGCTCTATGTATCTTTCTGGTGGAGACATTATTCGTGCAAAAATGTTGGTTTAAAATTCAGCATCAAGCCGTCTCATCTCCTGAAATTCTCCCCTTTCCTGGTTTTTGTACCGCTGTTTCCCTGGGTTTCCTTCCACCTGCCTGTTGGGGCTCTTCCTCACTGACCAGTAGTAGGCATGGTAGACTAGATCACGGGTTCCTGACTGCAGGCCCTTTCTCTTCAGAGATGTCATCACCTTAGCTACCAGCTTGGGGGCATGAAAATCACAACTTAGGAGGGGCAGTAAGAAAACCTCCGGGCAGAGAAGTAGAAAACAAACAGGCTAGAGTGAAGTTATGGAAGTTTCTGGTGAAATTTTTAAAAAATCAGTTGTCACTAGCTAAAAATTTTATTTAGAGATCAAGGAAATAGGAATTACAAAGGGCCTTTTTGTTGAGAAAATTAGACGTCTTTTATCAGAACAAAGCCAAATTGCAATGTGCAAGACTCAAGCCATATGACAATGGGTAGAAGAACAAACGAGAAAGAGGGGATGAAGACAAGAAGAGGAAACAGCATGTGTAGATTAATAAATAAACAAGTTTTGGTGCTTTATTGCACAGTAGGATGAGTATGGCTAACAATATTATATTTTATATTTACAAACAGCTAGAAGAGAGGATTTTGAATGGTCTCACCATAAAAAAATGATAAATGTATGAGGCAATAGATATGCTAAATACTCTGACTTGATAATTATACAATGTATATGCACGTACTAAAACATCACACCATACTCCATAAATATATGGAATTATTATGTATCAGTTTAAAAATTAATTTTTAAAAGAATGCCAGGGAATAAAAGAAGGGGGTAAAATAGAAGCTAAATCCATTGTATTCCAATATTTACATCTTTAATGAAAACTGTTAAATAAAACATAAAGCAAAACTTTCAGTGAAAAGCATTTAAGGTTAAGACCCTTTCATTTTAATGGATGGGCTATTATAAAGAAAAACTAGTCAGGGTGATTTCAAATATATTTCTTCAGTTTTTTCATTTGTTTTTGTTTAGCATGAAAAAGAAAGCTCCCCATTTATTAAACCTGATGAGGGATGGGTTTTAAAATTTGGATACAAGTTATATTATATCATACACATTTCTATTAAATAATAGAGTATATCCTGACACCACAATATATTCTCAGAGCAGTTCAGGTCAATCGGGTTTCATAAATACATATTGATGATCTATTGAGAGATAATTTTTATGCTAGGTATTGGGGATCGGTGTCCAAATAGGGATAGCTAAAGTCTCAAAAACATAACCTACATAATCTGAAAATTGTAATAGAATGTGGTAGTAACTAAGATAGTGGTAGGTGCAATGAGCATTGGCAACACTTAATCCAACCTAATGATTTAGGCAAGAGATATACTGAAGCCCACCTTGAAGGATGAATAAATATTAGCCAGAACAAGCAGAGAGAGGGAATTGAAGACAGAGAATAAAGTAGGAAAAAGTTACAAATCTATTACACAGCATGATACATAAATGGCACTATATAAACAGCGCTTTGATTTACTGAGGCATAATGTACAAATCATGGTAGGAATGGCTGAAGAAGGTGAAACCATATTTATGAAGAACCTTGTATGTCATTATAACCAAATAAACTTTATATGGTAAATAATGGTCATTATTAAAGATTTTAAAGCACCAAAGTAGCATGGTTAGAGTTGCATTTTTAGAAGACCACTCCTGCTGCAATGAAGAGAAGGTAAACTGAGGAAATGGAAAGAAGTTAAGAAGATAGTATAATAACCTGGAGATGAGACGATGAAGTCCTGATGGAGCCATATAATAGAAACGGAAACAGACAAAGGATTCAAGACCTACTCAGATAGTGGAAGAAGTCAACAGCGTTTGGTGATGGATTGAAGGTGACTGGTGAGTGCAGAAGTGTAAGAAAACTCACAGGTGTCTGGTGTTAGTGACTTGGTGGATCATAGTGCCATGAATCCATATAGTATAACAGGAAATGAAATAAATTTGAATAGAGGTGAAAGGCAAATGATGGTGAATTTAATGCAGATCCATTAAGTTTGAGATAACTGTGGACATTTCGAGAAGATTTATCTAGTGGGCCTTTGGATTTACAAATCTTAAACTGAGATCTGAGAGGTCAAGGCTCAAGATAAGGATTTAGAAGTTATCACCATTTTAATGTTACTCAAAACCATAAGACTGGATAAGGATGCACTATTAATACAGAATAAATTTATGTCTTTCACCTTTACCATTCAAAATGCGCTGAGTTCTTTCTTCTTTCACAACTGTGCTTCATTTAAAAATGCATGCATACTTTTGATAGCACATGTGAAAGCATTTCTCCGAAATTGACCTCATTGGTTTCGTTCTCAGCAAATTCACCTGGGCTACTCAACATGGCTTTTATAGTGCGTGATGTTAATGCATATTCTCTTTTTACAATAAATTCATGGCCAATAGATATCAATTTGACATACATGGCACCAGGGCCTTCACAGCCACCACAGGTTTTCCCCTCTCCATCCATTTTGTTCTTACGAAATTCTACTTTGCTTCCCCAGGAATTTTAGTAGTTGCTCACCAGTCCCGCAGTCATTGCAAGCCAGGTCCCCGTGTACCGCCGCACCCCTTATTCCAGGGCTGCCCCCCACCACCCTCTATGCGTCATTTTAATGGGATTTTACCTGTCTGACGCTTCTGTGGTCTCGAAGGAATGCCGACATTTTGATGTAACTAGAGAATCGGAAACTCTTGGATAGGAACCCTATCTGTCCGTGGTTTCCAATTTCCTGTTCTCACCAACATGTTTGCTAACTTAACCAGCTTTGAGTTAGCTTCTCCAAAAGTAGGTATATTTTTCTGTGCTTCTTCTATAGTAAGGACTACCATGACACCCAGTACCAATAGGGTGCTTTTGAAAGCGAGCTCCCAAGGCCTGGGTAACTTGTCTGTACTAGTTTCCTGTGGCTGCTGATACAAATTACTACAGACTTGATGGCTTAAAACAACACAAATTTTTTAATCTTACAGCTCTGGAGGTCAGTCTAAAACCAGTTTAACTGGGCTAAAATCAAGATGTTAGCAGACTGGTGTTCCATTTGGAAGACTCTAGAGGAAAATCCTTTTCTTACTTTTTCTAGTTTTCAGAGACCACCTATATTCTTCTGTGGATGACCCCCTTCCTCCATCTTCAAAGTGCATGATTTCAACCTCTGTTTCCATCGTCCCATCTTTTTCTTCTGCCTTTGACTGTCTTGACGGCTTCCTATAAGTACCTTATGTTTACAATTGGGCCAACTGGGGTAACCCGGAAACCGAGGATAACCTTCCCACTTCAAGATCCTTTATTATATCTGCAAAGTTCCTTTTTGCCAGGTATTAGAACTCGGACATCTTTTCATGGCCATTATTCGGTGATCAAATGAGCACAGCTGACATGCTCTGGCTTGCAGTAGTGCTTACAGGTGCTATGAGAATACAAATAAGGTAACCAGCCATAGGCTATTTAAACAACATTTCAAAATCTCTTAACTAAAAACAAGCATATGAATAACAATAGCGAAAAGAAGTGCTATCAGTTTTTCTCAGACAATATCTTTTATTTTCAAGTAACTATAAGAATTAGAATATAAATTTCATAGCCAAAGTACCAGACATTTATCATTTTAAAAAAATCTCCACATCAAATCCTCCTTATTCACCACTCCCTGATTTATTTTGAGGAATCACCTGTCTTCAATTATGTATTCTTGTGGAAGTGTCATAAACCAGGTGCCCACCCTCCATCCTGAAAATCAAGAAACCAAATGTTTCTTGTTTTTGTCCTGGTATAAATAGCCAGGGAGTCAGTGCCTCTGTGAAGTTTGGCCAAGCAAATAAATACTCAGCCCTGTGATTTTGAATCTTGATTCAGTAATGGAAGGTGAGAAAAATCTGGCATTTGCTCAAGTTGACTGTGCAGCACCAAACCAAACTGCTGTCTTTCCTGCTTCCTAACCCATTGGTATTGCCTCAAATCCTGCCTGTTTCCAAGACTGCTTTCCAGTCCTGACTTTAATTCTGGAAGCTTTCAATATTTTTCTAATAAATTATTTTCACTTAAGTTAGCCAAATTTGGTTTCTGTCACCCACAGTCAGAAAACCCTAACAATAGCAGTGTTACGTCGATATTATTGTTGCTGGGTTAAATCTACCATAACAATTTTGTAAGAAAATTGATTTTCCACCTGAAGTAATTTTATTCACTGAATTCATCTAATTTGAGTTAGGGCTTGACAATTTTACTGCCCTTCTTATTTATGCGATGTCATTGGAAAAATCTATGGGTTAAATGTGGATAGACACCAGGAATAAGCTCTAGTATTCCATAGTACAGTAGGGGAACTATATAGTTTAATTTATTGTATATTTCAAAATAGCTAGAAGAATTCTAATGCTGCCAACATGAAGAAAAGATAAATGTTTGAGGTGAGGGATATCCCAATTACCCTGATTTGATCATTATGCATTGTATATATGTATCAAATTATTGCATATACCTGCAAAATATGTGCAACTATGATTTATCAATTTAAAAATTGGAAAAGAAAATCTATTAATTAAACATATTTACAAATCTGGAAAGGGCAAATTTTCCAAATGATGAAGGCTATTATCACATATCAGTATTTTGCCTTTTCAGGGAATCCGATTTGAAGTGTCCCTATAATTCTTTTATTTTATTTTATTTTATTTTGAGAAAGAGTCTCACTCTGTCACCCAGGCTGGAGTGCAGTGGTGTGATCTCGGCTCACTGCAGTCTCCACCTCCCAGGTTCAAGTGATTCTCCTGTCTCAGCCTCCGGAGTAGCTGGGATTACAGGTGTCTACCACCAACCCAGCTAATTTTTGAATTTTTAGTAGAGACAGGTTTTCACCGTGTTGTCCAGGCTGGTCTTGAACTCCTGACCTCAAGTGATCCACGCGCCTCGGCCTCCCAAAGTGCTGGGATTAGAGGTATGAGTCACCGAGCCAGGCCCCTATAGTAATTCTTGAATTGTCTGAGAATATCTTTTAGATCGTTGTTAAAGCGTTGGTGCTCATGGTATTACAATGCTGAGAATTTACCTCCATTTAGTGGTTTCAGTTAATTGTTATTTTCTTTAATGGAAAATCACTCAGTGAAATTGCAGGAAAGAGGTTATTTATCTGAGTCATATTTTTATGAAAACTGTTTTTCACTTCCTTTCATTTTTAGGAGTGTTGTCTTTAAAAGGATATTCTATTAATATTTATAATTAGACATCACACAAAACAGATGCTAAATCTTATGCTATAAATTCTGGATAAAATTACATAAAGATTATATACTTTTCGTCATAATGTTCCCTCAGGGAGCTGTAGAACAAAGGGCATTCTCCATGAAGATGCCATTTCTTTTTTGAATAAAAGGAAATAATAAGACAGTGATTTACCACGATTATTTTAACTATTGTAACGTTGGCAATTAAGTGGGCAGCGCAGGAGCTCAACAAATACTTAATTGATTTACTTTTTTCTCTCCTTGACCCACACCGCAATTCACCCACTCACGCCACTATCCCTGTTCTGACTTTGAAACCAAATGGATTGTCCGTTTTCAGTTTGTGGAAGCGTAATGCTCAGCCTGTGTGGAGGGGCCTGGCTTCCAAGTGTACTTGGGTGGATCTTGGGGAGTTTACCGAGGGCACAGGTCCGCAGATGAGATTCGTTTCGCTTTTTGAATTACCTCTTGGCCAGTACGAGGAACTGGTGGGATATATATTGTGTCATCCAACCCGGGAAAGTTGGTGTGGAGGTGAGGAAACAGTTCTGAGGGATAACGGTTTGAAAGTAGTGGCGCTGGGTACGAACATGGGTCCCTGAGAGTCTGAGACTTTCTATTGCCCCTATCTCCTTGCTAACGATTACTTCTTCAAAAATTCTCCTAGGGACCCTGAGGAGGGACGGCAGAGGTCAGCAAACCTTCTGCCCGCCAACTTGATTTCGTGTGATACAAAGTGTCATGAGTTCTACTTTCCTCCCTTAAAAAGACAAGATTAGGAACAACGGCTGGCAAGAGAGGAGGGGAAAGCTTAATTCTCCAACGATGCTGCGCAAGGGAACCAATGGGTCACGCCCACTCGCGGGTGGCCGCCTCTCTGTTCCACCCCGGGGATGCTGGGCTTTCCCCTCGGTCTGGGGCGAGCGCACTTCCCACCCGGATACTGAGCGGGCACCACCCGCAGGCCAGCAGTGCGTTCTGGGAGGCGCCGGCGCCTCCTCGCGGCCTGGGCGCACGTGCCTGGGCTGGGGCCGGAGCCGGCGGTCGCGCCGCGCCGTAGTAGCTGGGGCGGGTGTGAGCGGCTGGCTCCCGGCCGCGGCCGCCGCCCGCCCGCCGGCTCCGGTGGTTGGGCGGAGGAAGCGCGGGACTCCTCCTCCCCACCGTATTAACATGCACCCAGGGGCGGGTGACCAGCCCAGCCTTGCCGCCTCAGCCCGCCGCGTCCCGGCGCTCAGCCTCCGCTCCAGAGGCGAGCGCTGCGCTTCGGGCGCCGCAATCTCGAGGACACGGCCTCGCGGACACCTTCCGCCTCGGGGAATCGGCAGCATCGGCGGCGCGAGCGGCCGCCGCCGCCTCGGCTCCTGTCTCGAGTCTTTTCCGTCACCTCGCTGAGAGCCGGTCCCGGGGACATCTCTCTCGTCCTTCCTCCGAGGCTCGTGGGACCCACGGACGGACGCAGCCAGCGAGGACCGGACTGCGGGACGCGGCCAGGTAACGCCGGGCTGCGCCGCGGGGCTGAGGCGTGCGCGGCGGCGGCGCGCTGGGTGGCTCCTGGCCGCTGCCTGCCGCGCGGTCGCCGCTTCCCTCGCCCGCGGAGGGGCTGCAGGCTGGGCTCCCCGGGCCGCCGGCTCGGGAGTCCGCGCTCCCTACCTTTCCAGCCGCCCGGGGTGCACTCTCGGGCCTTCCGGGTAACCTGGGGTCTCGGGGGCGAGCGCGTCCTCTCCGGCCGTGCAGTCCTCGCGGCTCCCCACGGGGACCCAGGCAGGGGAAAGATTTATAATTGCGACAGGGTCCCGGAAGGGGGAGGGGAGGAGAACACCGGTCCCCTGTCCCCGTCATGTCCACCGGTCAAATTCACACCCTCACCCCACCCCGGATTCACCTTGCAGGGGAGGAGGGGGCTGCTCCCCGCGGGGGATTTCTCGTCAGGCTCCTGGGTGGCTTGCAAAGCAAGTTGTTGCACTTGCTTTTTGGGTGACATTTTGGCATTGTGGAAAAGGACCAACTCCCCCGTGCGTTTGTAAGAGAAAGCTAAAGAAACAGAGACACAAAGAGAGACAGGCAGAGAGAGAGAGAGAGAAAGAGAGAAATGGGGTCCGAGGAGGTGGTCTCTGGAGAGTCGCCCCCGCCCGCGGCCAAGGCCAATTCCCGGAGAATCACGGGGCAGGCGGGAAGACCCTACATTCAGCGAATTGAATGCACCGGGTTGGAACCAAGGCCAAACAGGGACCTCTCCTCGAGGCTGGGCGAGATAACAAATTGCACTTTCATTGAGGGGCGGCTGCAGCTGCTAGAGGCACCTTCGGAGGGCCAGCCGCGATGAAGACCCTGCATTCAGGACTTGGGCTGCTGCGCTTTTTGCGGAAGGCGCGCTGTCCCCGCCTCGCTGGGTGGCACCGGGAGGCCGTGGGAAGGGGTGGCCCGGCTCGGCTGCCGGCGCCGGAGACACTGAGTGCCTGTGTCCGAGTGCCGCGCTCGCCCCCGGTTGCAGGGCTTGCCTCCAGCCCGACCGTCGCGCTGCGGAATTTTCTGCTAGAGAAGGGGAGGATGTGCGGAGGGGAAGGGGTTGAAGGTAGCCAGGCGGCAAGGAGTGGGACGCTGGGTGGGAGATGTTACGTCTTTTGTGGATCCAGGCGAGACTCCTCACTCCTTACTCCTGACACAGTGAGACTGACTCCCGGTCGTGGGAGGTGAATGCTCCCTGCCTCCTTCCATAACACGTGAAGTTAGGGAATTACGAGGAAAGACATGTAATAAAAGTACCAATTAAAGACAGATCTTTAGCTTTTATGGTCTTCGTGAATGGCTTCGTAGAAGGTGAGGATAGATCCGTCTAAGATGCAGACACGGAGATGAGAAATGCTTAGGACTAGGAAAGCGATTTTAGGACCTGAGGCAAACATCCTGCAAATTATTTTTTACCCTGAAAGAGCTGTTCCAAAAGGAACAGCCTTTTGACTGTTATTTATAGCACAATTTCAGTTCAGGAAGCGACCTTCTATTGGCCTAGGTCACTTTGCATATAAAGCAATACTTTTTATTCCTTGAATAAAACTTGAATGGAAATGACATGGAGGCAAGAAATTTTCCAAGTATCCTAATTTATCTCATGCCAGAAGAATAAAGTTTTCTTTAAATGTTTAAAAGGAAACTCAAGCCTATAAAGAAATAATGAATATGTCTATGCAAAATGCATGATTTAAAAAAATTTAAGTTATAAAAGCTACCCTTGGTTCAGAAAATTCATACTCTGGCATGAAACAAGAAAGTTCATAGAAATCAGGTGTCAATAGCCCTGTTCTTAATTTCCTTTGGATTTAGTACTTAAAGTTGTTTCAGTGGTTAGTCCCTTGAAATAGCCCTCGTTCCAGATCTAAAATTCTGTGAATTTAAAAAAAATTAATTTACTTAAGAGAAAATGTTAGTTACCTTGTGTGAGTAAAGAAGAATGTACTTGCATACAAAGATTTTTTTACTTTATAGCTATCTATTTCTCTCTGTATTTCATTCTAAGATTAGTTTGCAAATATAATACTTTATCTCAAACATTACAGGCAACATAAATATGGACAAAATGAACTGGTTAACATTCTTTTAAAATATGTCAAAATAATTTTCTGAATATCACAAGCAATTGTGCTTGGGGGAAATAATGAGTATATGAGTTTTCCCTAGGAGGGAGTTTTCGTGGTTTAGCGTCTTTAATTTCTCCATCAACATAAACTTTGTTCTGCCAGGACTAAACACTCAATAAAAGCATATTAGTGATTAGTGAAGGCAAATGGAGACAAGACCTTCCTTCCAAAATATTATGTAGCCCATATAGAGAAATAGCCTAAAACCAATTGTAGTGTTCTACTTTTTAAATCCTTCTAAGCTTAAGTGTCCTATTCAACCCAATTTGGGAATAGAAACTGCATGCACTTTGAGTTAACTTTATTAAATATGTGTGCCTTTGTTCCATATAGCCATTTAGATTGATTTTTTAAAATATAAAATTAAGACTTGGTGGAGGGGAACTTGTTTTACAAAGTACTCATTTTAGTGAATATGAGCAATATTCACTAATATGCAGCAAAGTAATAGTTTCATCTACAGCTTAATTGAGATGAATACCATATTATTTGAATATCAACTCTTTCAGAAACAAAGAATTCAGTGTTTTGATTTTGATCTTATAATATTTCAAATTCAGAAATAATAGTAAAATGGTATCTAATGTGTATTTCTTTAGTGAAATTTCTATGATCAACTCAAATTCATGTTACCTTCATGATCATTCCCACAAATTGTTCCACTGTTTATCAAAGGAGAGGGAATTGTTTTCCTCTTAGGAAGCATCCAATTAAAATCTACTTTTATGTAGATTTCATCTCTATAGAAATCACACTTACCTCTCTTTTCTTAAATTAAGAAAACGATACAATTGTAGGTTCTTTTGTTTCTTTTCTCTTTTTCCATTGGTAATTATATTTCCCCTGCTACAGGAACACCATTGAAATAAGAAGACTAAAAAGACTTTTGAAAAATCTGAACACATTTCCCCAATCCTCACTTCTCATATTTATAATCTATGCCTACGTCTGTGGTATGCTGGTCTTTTTGTACACTTTTTTTATTTTAAAGAACCACTATCACAAAAAGATGCTTTACTAGCATTGTAGAAAAATCTTTGTTGCTCTTGAAACACTTGAATGTTTCAAAAACATCCCATGTCTTGAGCTGTGTTATTTCCTAAGATCCTAAGTGCTACTAGTTCTCTATTTTCAGAGAGTAATGACTACAGTGTCCCTCAAAAGACATTTTTTCTTTTGTTTTTTTAAATTTTAATCATGAGAATTTGTAGCTTGATTCTTGTTACTGCCCAATGAAGGTGACTTTCTCTGGTTGTGTTGTCTATCAGGAATTGCCAAAGATGTTGTTCCTAGGAAGATCTAAAACATTGCATTACCACAGAGGAGGAGTTAGAAATAGTCTTCTGACATTCATTTTAATCTATCAGACGCCCACAGATAACTGATTGTATGAGATACCAGGTACCAGTTCTTTTGCTTCTAAGATATATCTATTTAGCTTATACAATACTGTATATTGTATATTTGCTACACCTTTCCCTGTAACCCTGCAAAACACACACCTACAGAGCAAAACGTGATTGAGAACAAGAAAAAATGGGGTATGACTATAAGGCAGTTAAAAAGGTGAATGACATCCCTTTGAGGTCTTCTGTTCTTTAGTCTGATTGTACCGAGGTTGGTATTGCATAGGAGATGTGTTGACCCAACCCATTTCCCATCCTTCTCTCTAGTAAACGGTAGGGTTTACTAGACAGATAGCTGTTGTATAAGTGAGAAACAGGGTTATCTTCATCCATTATTGACTTAAGATTTTTCCTGGTTGCTTTATTATTTTCTCCCTCCTGTAGGAGTTAATGATTACTGGGTAACAAGTAACATCCCACTTAGAAAAACCAGCTTATGCAAGAGGAAGCCCTATGGATCTATATCCACAGATTTTTGACTCAGATCCTTGGACTTTTTCTTCGATAGACAACCAGCATAGCTGGGATGTGATTGTCCCATTGGATATCTAATTGTGAACTAGATATGAATGTTCTGAATATTTTATGAAGATGTAAACCACCTTCCTCCCTCTCCCTAGGATTTGCCAGAAACCAAACTGTTCATTTTCATATTAACTTATCATGGTTTGCTCGTCTGTGGCCATTGACAATTTCTCTATCTTCTCTCAATGTTTTCTTGTCAGATTTGTAAGCAACAACACAACAGCAAACCACAAAGTGTGTGGTTTGGAACTGCTCAGTCTTGCCGGTTTTCTTAGTATTCAGCAGAGTGGTGGTCTTGCTGAAGCCATGGAAAGCATTTGGATGAGGAGACCTTGTGCTGTGACTTGCTTATCTCCCTAGCCTTGCATCTGAATCTCTGCACTAGGAGGGCTCAGATACATATAAATGGCTCCCTCAGGCAGCTTGTGGGAAGGTCTCTCTGGGCACATTTCCAGCTTTGCTGCTTTACTCTGGTGACACGGTTTTAGCTAATTTGAAAACATCTGCTAGAGTAACTTGCTGTTTTAATTCTACTACTGGAGAGCATTTATGAGTATGTGATAGGAGGACTGGCACTAACCCTCATTCTAACCTCATGATTATGCCCTTTCCCTGGATACCCCTTCTTTCTTGGTTTCAATTTCAGTAGAAACCAGTGTGAAGTCTATTTCTGGACTGCAAATTTCCCTGCTAGATATCACTAAGATTTCTTTACAAAACACATGCTGCAGTTTCAGAGGAAAATGGCATTTTGATCTTGTCTCAGACTTTGCAAACAACTATTCTTTGATATGATTCATCATACTATACTAGCAAAAAGACAAGGCACATTCACTCCCTTCAAAGCTATTTTCGTGTAGACATTAACCCAGAAGGCAAAGTCACCTTTTCATCCTTTCAAATGAGGATGCGCTTTCCATTTAGAGTTTGGGAGGGTCAGCAGGGGAATCTTTAAGTGGTAATGCATTTGGAAGTCTTTCGTGTAAATCCTTGCCTAGGCAGTTCAGATAAGACTCATTTGATTGTAGAGCTTCTATGGAGCAGGCTAAGAAATCTTTCCCCCTCTCCTTGAAATGCTGTTTCTTACATTGTTCCCTCTTTCCTAGACGTCAGCTGAAAAGTCATTTAATCAGGGAAGCTCTCCAGGTGAATGCTGTTATAGCACTTTATTCCTTTTTCATGGTCCTTTTACGGTCAATAATGATGTGTTGACTTGTGAGTGTCAGATTGCTTTCCCGACTGAACTGTGCATTCCATGAGATCCAGAACTAAATATAGAGTGTTCACCAAATATCACTGATGCCTACCACAGCACCTGGCACTTAATAAATGGTGGGTAAACATTGGTTGAGTGAATGAATGAACAAGTGAATGCACATCTGTATTCTTAGTGCATAAGGGCCGTAACTCTGAGGATGGTGTTGCACAGCTTTTGCATGGCACTCCTTTGCAATGTCAGATGCTGTGTTCTTTGGTCCTAAGTTTACTCTGTTAATACCTGGTAAACACTGGGCTGATCCCAGCCTGAACGTAATGTGATGGGCTACGCAGTGCTACATTTCCAAACTAGGCAACATGCAGTCTGCTGGCAAGCAGAGGTAAGGTTTCGAAATAAAATAAGGATTTCGAAAAAGAAGGAAACAAAAAATAAACTCCTGTTCCCTCTTCTTCCTCCTCCTTATTCAAAATTAACATATTGGTAGATTAATTGCCTTACTTTATTCCAACCCTTTAAGGCTTAGCATAAACTTCTTTCCTACCCCTCAACTCTTACATTGAGTACTCCTTTCTGTGCCTCCACTGAGTCTCATACATATTTATAACTTAGTTTCATTTTCCATTTTCTGTGTATATGCCTGTCTCCCTCTAGGAGACCAGAAGCTCAAGGGAGACCAGAGACAGTGGCCCCTATATGGTTTGTAAGTGGAAGAAAGCAAAAGTTCACCGAGGACTCAAAGAATAAATCAGATCACAGGGATGAGGGGGAAAGTGTCGTGGGAAGCAGAGAAGCAGCTACAACTGCCTTTCTTGCTTGAGGCTGATCTCTATGTAGGTACGTAGATGTGGAGTGGCTCTCACAGGGGAGACTGGAATCTAACATCTTTACTGATGTGGAATCACAGCCTTCTAGGTATTTTCATGAATTTTTTATACTAGTTTTGTTTCTGGCCAGACATGTAGTGTATTCTGTTCTACTATCTGCTTCTGAACTACTCGAATGATGTAGTGAGGTAGGCCAGCCTGGGGGATACGCTAACCTTCCATGTGTCACCCAGCTATAGATACCACATCTACTGTTCAGCTTTGAATGGCCTGTGAGGAATGGTGAGATGGAATGTGAACATGAACCATGTTTTTATAAACTATGGTGCACAATAATTTCTCTAGCATGTGTTTTATAGATAATTTAAAACACTGCTTTGATGATACGAATCCTAAGGGATCTTGATGATAGGTGTCAGGTATTTTTGGTATGTATATATCCAGCCTTTCCAAGTATGGGCAAACAAAAAATATTTGTAACATCTCCTGGGTACTCATTACTGTGGAGAATATAGAAGTGCAAGACCTAGTTCAACTCCTTGGGCAACTTGAAATGTAATAAAAAGAATAAGATTAAAATGTAGGAAATAATTAGTAATAATGGGTTACAGAATGAAACTGGTGCTCAAATGTACTTATTTTGGGCTTTTCTGTAGGAATAGGGGCTCAACAGAGAATGAGATCATTGTGGAATGCTTCCAAAAGGGAAGATCTGAAGCTAGATCTTCATGGATTGGTAAGACTTACATAGGAAGAAGGACTGGCTTTCAGATAGAGAAAACATTTGCACAGACATGGAGGTGCAATGAACTTGGCATGTTCCCGGTCCAGAAAATGGTTCTCTCCTCCAGTTCCTCCACTTTAATTAGACCTGGGGATGAATTTGATTGAGAGGGTCATTAATGGCTATACAAGAATGTTTAGATTTGATAGGAACCACTTACAGATTCTGAATAGGCAGTGACAGGAAGAAGTGGCCTCTTGGACTGATAGGGGAGATGAGTCTAACACCAGGCTGGGACAGACAGAAGCATGAAGAGGCTGTATGAGTGAGGCTTACATTGGGAATCAAGTCCAGGGAAGTATAAATGGGAGTAAGTATTTTGAAAAATTTTCAAGCAATGTTTGACTCTTTCCTTTCTCGTTTACTCTGTAATGGTGTCACACATTCTTTTTAATTCTTTATTATTCATTTAAAATTCCTGTGAAATATTTCAGTGACATCAAACAATTAAATAATATTATAAACCCCTTTGTGTCCACCACCCAGATGGTGAAATAAATCATTGCACACACTGTTGAGACTTCAGCGTACTCTTCATGTCTTCCCTCAGAGGGACTTTGCCCACTGAGCTTTGTGTCTATTATTCTCACGCATGCACTTCCTTATTGTTTGCTATGTATATATGTGTACCTGAGCAATATAGTCTTGTTTTGTTGTTTTTAGACTATTTATAAGTAGTAACAATACTCTTTGTGGTCTTCTTTACCTTACTGTAATTGTTCAGTATTTTGTTGACATGTAGATCTGATTTATCCATTTTTACTGACACATGGTATTCCCTTGTAGAACTGTATCATGATGAAGGTATCAATCTTTGTTTTTGGACATTTAAGATGTTTCCAAATAAGGCTGCTGTGAACATTCGTGTGTACATCTCCTTGTGCTAACGAAAGGGACTCTGATTAGGGTGTCCCCTAAGGAGGGGGATTGCAGTAGGGTAATATTTGTATCTTCACATCTAGCAGATAATGCAAATTACCAAAAATGGTTGTACCTATTTATGATCCCAACAGCAATCTATAAGAATACCTTTTGTTTTATATCCTTGTCAACACTTGGTAATACATTTTATTTTTGGCCAGTCTTATGGATATGAAATGATATCTCATTTTAGTTTTAATTTGTTGTTCCATGTCTCCCAGTAATATTGATGATTTATTCCCTCTCTTTGTTAATATTCTAGTTGCTGTGGATTCCTTATTCATACATGTTCCCCAGTCTCCTGCTTCTTTTTGTTAAACTCATTGATTTGTAAGAGCTATTTATATATTCTGGATACCAGACTTTTGTTCTGTAATATGTGTTTCAGTTATCTTCACCCAACTGGTGGCTTGTCTTCTCATTTTTATGATGTCTCTGGGTGAAAAGATTATGTTTAAATTTTAAAATAGTTGCTTTTTAAATTATCTTTATGGTACCAATAAGGTGTTTGAGAAACATTTTCTAATTCTGAAATGATAAAGATATTACCATTTAGTTCTTCAAGACTTATATCCATAGTTATTTTATCAAGCCTTTAATTACATACGAAATGTAGGCAAAACACCCATCTTCTCTTAGTCTTAATTTCTTATTCATTACAATAGAGTGCAAGGTGGTTGTACTGTACGAGTTCTGCTGCTGCTGCTGCTTGACTTAAGGACTTCATCATTTTATGCCTGGAATACATGGCAGCCTCTTAATGGGACTTCTAATCTCTAGGATCTGATTAAACGCACATCAAAATGTACTTTTCTAAAATGCTCTTCAGGTCATCGTGAAACTCCTCAAACTTTGTCCTGGAACCCCCCATAAGAGGAACAATCCCATTTGCTAGTATTCCCCTGCCTACTCCAGATCCGAGTATGCCTAGAACATGGTTGGCCTTTAGATGAGTCAGTGGGACAAGTGTGTGAAGGCACAATTGGCTCTTATTATTGCTTAGCCTCATTTCCTAATGATCTCTTGCGTCAGTCTCCACCATGACCACTCCCGTTTGTCAGGGCTCTACTATTCCAGCCATTTTTCCTCTTTGTTTATTTTCAGGTACTCAAGTTCCCTCTACTTGATGAACTCTTAACAGTGGATGCTCCCAGAGACTAGGACAAGGAACCTCAGGGGTTTTCTTTCCCTTTCTGTCCTTCTATCTGGTTGATTGTTTTACCAGGAGCAAGGATTTCTTTTAAAATAATTGTTTTAAAGCCCTCTGTAGCCTTCAGGGCCCAGCCAAATCTCACCTCTCACAGCACACATTTTATGACTACTCAGTTGAGGGTAAACTCTTCTCTGAATTCCAGTTGCATTTATCTGGATTACTTACTTCATTATAATATTCACAATTTTAACATTTTATGTGAATATTCTGATACTTTAAGCTCCTTTAAGTTGTGAATTAACTGATGTTTTCTGCATATCTCATAGGCCTGAGCCCAGTAGCTAGCAGAGTGACTTTTCAAGGGGTAGCAGATGCTTTCTTGATGAATGGTAATTAGTTATTAGAGAGGGAATAGGGTGAATAGAGATTTGGAGTATAAAGATATTGGGAATAGTGACATTACTGGAACATCTAAGTGCTTGGAATAGGAAACTGATTTGTAATAATTGAGCTATATTTTGGTTATATTGATTTTTGAGATGATATTGGACATAGCCCATAAGCAACTTGGAAAATATTAAACCTAAATTTATGAAATGATACCATTTGAGGTGCTAATTAAAGAGTTACCTGTTAGAAGATAGTCAACAGATTCATGATACTAGTAGTCGCTTCTGTGTTCCAGATAGGAAGTGTTACCGCCTTCACAAAACAGATTCTACTATCGTGATTCATCTAACTAGCTAGACGACTTTGGACAAATTAATTTTACTGAGTCTAGTTTTCTCATCTGAAAAATAAGATAATTTGCCTTACATATGAAAGTTTTTGAAAGGCCTAAATGAGTCACCTTATGTGAAGTATCTAGTTCAAAGTTGGGTTCATGGTGAGCAATTAGTAAGTGCAATTAACCATACTGTATATTTTTTTCTGCAAAAACCAATCTGCCAACCATCTTTTTACATCAAAGTACTACCAAGTAAAGAATTTAAAATTTACTTGTCTAGTCATGATATATTTTTCTTCTCCTGCTGAAAAATCCCTGTCTTATTATTTCATGTTCCTTTATCATTCATTTGATGACACTGACAGCAACTTGCTGAACAAGTTTAAGAATAGCTGATATTTACTGAGCAACCTAGTCTTTGTACTCATGCAGGATACAGCTCTCAGTATTGCATTGCATGTAGGCTCTATGTGCTCTTCCTATAGCGAATAGAGGCTCACAGTCCCTCAGCCCAGTCCTGCCTGATACGGCACCATATGCTGTGAGGAGATTACAAAAGAAATCAAAATCATGACTCTCCCCAAGGAAGATTAAATTGTGTTGATGAGAAGATATTCTCATGAAACAATTCAGTGCATCTATAGCAGCATTCAAAATGTAAGTTTTAATTTATTCTGCTCAGAATACATATTAAGGTGACATGGGCTATGGGAAAAAAAATATGAAGACAGAACACAGAAAAGCAGTCATGCCTTGATCCTTAAAGAGGAGCCTCTCCCTCATGGTCACAGTGGGCTCTAAGTTAGCTGCACACCGGCAGGTGGAGCGTACCTGTCTTCCAATTACATTCACCTTCTCTGCCATCTGGGGCTTATCTTCTGCCTCTCTATTGTGCGTGTTTAGTTAACCCAGTTTCTTTCCTTAGAAAAAGGATCAGTAGCTGAGCACATGTGCAAAATATAACTTGATTGATTAGGTGGGAATCTTCCACTGGTTTAACTAAGGGAAAGATTTCTGTGCAGTTATATCCAGGTTATTTGGATTTTGTAGTTTTATTAATCTGTTACAGTAACACATATTTCACATCTTTGTGGTTTAGGTTTAAAACCTAGAATAAAAAAACAAAAAGCTTTCTCTCATATCCTTATTTTCTCATGGATCCCTTTTGGGTAGACATATTGACATATCTAAAGTGACTTGAGTTGCTCCAAAGAGAGCTGATAAGCACATATTTAATACAATTTAAATATTGGCAATACCAACTTACAGATAGGTTGTGTTCCAAAGGTATATTTGTAAGCTGAATATGTTTGGACACTGAACAGTATTTTCCCATGGAAATTGTGCTACACGGCAGTGACTGGCTTCTAACTTAACGACTTCTAGAGTCTTTTGACCCATTTTCTACAAACCAAATAGTATTACTCTAATGAAAACCATGTTTAGGACCCTCTATTTATGAAAAAATGAATTCTAAATTTTAACCAGAAACACATGCCATCCCTTCTGCTGCAGAAACAGAACTCCCTGGCTCTGCCAATGGTTGGTGCTAGATGATGCTGAGCCATCAGCAGCTCCTACTGCACGGGTGTGCCTTGATCCAGGAACAGAACTGGTGAGGGGATGTAGGAGCAAACAGAGCTTATTCATGGCCAGTAATAATTGCTAAATAGCTACATTTATGGCAACGTCCCTTTATTTGACTACTGGAACAAAGGAAGGGAAGGATAGTTCAGTTGTCCTTCTGTTCAGTTATCCTTATGTTCTGCATTGAGAACCAAGATATGTAGACTATTTACAAATCAGATTTCAGTAAGTTAGGAGTTACAGGCAGAAATGTATTCTTTTCAACTTTGGCAGTTTTTGCCAAATTTTTCTATGTATTTCACATTCTGAAGATGTTCACTATTGGAGAATGGCCATTATCAATCCATTCATTCATTCCTTCACTTATTTGTTCAACCAAAACCAATTTATTGAATGACTATGTGTCAAGCGCTATTCTAGGTGCTTTGAGTTCAGCCCCCAGCAAGAACATCAATAAAAGACAAAGGTATGCCCTAGTGGAGCCATGGAGTCTACGTTCTGATGGGAGAAAACAGAGATAATAAACATAATGCATTTCTTTTAGAGTGTTAGAAAGGAATAACAGCTATAAACAAAAATCGAACTGGATTAGGAGGATTGGATTACTGTGCTCTGATAGATTCCTGGTATATGAGGACATTAGCTTTTTTTTTCTTTTTAAATTCAGACCTTCAGCAGAGATGTTCTAGCTTTAGGTTTTGAAAAGAGGTGTGAAGCTACTTTCACCACTTTCTCATTCTTTTGTTGTTTCTGTTTTAATAGTAGTCAATATATCTAGTCTATATATCTAGTAGTCTACACATCTGTGTAACCCCAGGTAATCTACTCCATTGCATTATAGATACCTGTTTCTGTATTTTGAGCTCTCATTAGGTTATTAATTGTAGCAGAGGGCATATTTTCTACAAACTTGTATTTCTGTAATAATGATGCTAGTAGTAATAATAGTATATTTTATTGAGCGCTTAGTATACGCTAAGCACATTATGTAAATCTCATTTTATCCTTGTGCCCATCCTATGTAGAAAGTGATATCAGGGCTGGGCAAAGTGGCTCACGCCTGTAATCCCAGCACTTTGGGAGACCGAGGCAGGCAGATCATGAGGTCAGGAGTTCAAGACCAGCCTGGCCAATATGGTGAAACCCTCTCTCTACTAAAAATAATAATAAATATCTGGACGTGGTGGCATGCACCTGTAATCCCAGCTACTTGGGAAGCTGAGGCAAAAGAATTGCTTGAACCTAGGAAACGGAGATTGCAGTGAGCCAAAATCGCGCCACTGCATTCCGGCCTGGGCAACAGAGTGAGACTCTGTCTCAAACAAAAAAAAAAAGGGGGGAAAAAAGTGATATCATGCTTTACAGAATATATTCTCAGACCACAGACCTACAATGGGTGGAGCTGATAATTGAACTAAGGTCTGTTAGCAGTAGGCTCTATATTCTGTTCATGCCTAACCCAGTGCCTGACAATTGGTTGGCATCCAAGAAACGTAGAATAAAATGGAAATCAAATAAACTGTTGTATTGCAGAATTGATAACTGTCAGAAATGTATCTCTAGTAGTGTGCAAGATATACCCTCCTCTAGTTTTATTTCACTTCACAGCCTAGCTGGCACAGAAGGTGGTTATTTGGAAATTCTTGAAGTGTCACTTCTCTTATTTTTTCCTTAATTTTTTCCTACTGTTTCCATACATCTCACATGTGGAGATGCAATAGAAATAAAATTGCTTCTGCTAAAATCACAACCTTTTAGTCTGAAGGCAAAGCTACTTTGTCCTAGAATGCCTGCGGTATTACGGAATCACCATGTGTCCTTTTATTTTTGAGTTTTACCATGATTTTTACTAGTGCCTGCTTCAGTGAGTTCTTCCAGGATGCAGGCTATTTTGATGACATCTTAAACAAAGGGAATAAAAATTGTCTTTGGCTTACCTTCCTTTCTCCACCTTTCTCTTCCCACTTGTCAGAGAAATTTTGCATGACAGAGGTGAATCTCTGTGGAATCTTCTAGGGGTGTGACCATCTGCTTGCCCTGGAGAGAATCGGTCTCTTCTTTCCAAGAAACGATCTGTCACTGCTAGAGAAACCTCAGCTCCCTGCTGCCCGTTGAGTAATCTATTTGAAAGCATTAATGAATACATACCTCAAAGAGAAAGAAGCACAAACACAGATGAGTTGTGCAATAAGGACACAATTTAGAAAACACAATGAACAAACCTGGCTTTGGTGCCGCTCAGACAACAACTTTAATAGCAAGGGGTAAAAAAAGATGTTAGAATATCCTTGTAAAATATACCTGAAAGAAAGTTCTCATTGCCTCTTATAATTCTTTGCAATTCAGGCCGATGAAAGTAAAACCTTCAGTCTATTTAAGTAGACATTGGTAAATCAACATTGTTGTACCCTTAGCTCAAAGCAAGATAATTCAGTCAGTCCACAAAATACTGGAGTATTACTATATTTTTGGTTTTAACTTTAATTGTTCAAGAAAGAGGCACGTTAAATATGTAAGCATGCCTGCCTTATGTCAGTAAATATTGGTTGAGGATATTTGGTTCATGTAAATTAACAAAAGCTGAAATGAAGATAGACACATGTAAAACTGATTGAATAGCGAGTATCCTTTATAATGTCCTAGCTGTCGCACAGATGACACATTTTAGAAGTGAAATGGCTTGTATTTTTCTTCTCGTGTTTCTATATTGGTTATTTCTGGCACTTTTGTTTGGTTCTGAATTACCTTATGTTCTTGACCTCCCCCCAAATTTGAATGTTTAATTGACTTAGGAAGGATATAAACTTAGTGAAAGTTCTAGACAGATACCAGTAAAAGTAATGTACTGATAGTAAAGTATTAATTAGTCAAAGATAGGAAATAGATGGTCAAAGGTTTAACCACTATTAAATTCACAAATGTCCCATATCGAAAATCAAATTCAATTTATTTATATTGGACATATAAAATTAATTTTTATATACATGTATTGAATATGAGTCAAAATATTCAATTAGTCATTCCATAATTGAAATTGAGTACATCACATCACAATCATATAAGATATAGTGATAAGTAATATTTTCTAAAATATTTTATTCCGTCTGCCTGGAATTTTGGCCCCTTGTAACTCCCCAGTCCTCTTGACATAAATGATTCTTAGTACTGACACTTATTTTTTTCTCTCTTTTTATTCTTTATTTTATTTTATTTTATTTTATTTTTTGAGATGGAGTCTCGCTCTGTCACCCATGCTGGAGTGCAGTGGCGCAATATCGGCTCACTGCAAGCTCTGCCTCCTGGGTTCACGCCATTCTCCTGCCTCAGCCTCCTGAGTAGCTGGGACTACAAGCACCTGCCACCATGCCTGGCTAATTTTTTGTATTTTTAGTAGAGCTACGAGGTTTCACCATGTTAGCCAGGATGGTCTCGATCTCCTGACTTCGTGATCCCCCCACCTTGGTCTCCCAAAGTGCTAGGATTACAGGCGTAAGCCACTGCGTCCAGCCATTTTTTTCTTTCTTTAAAATTTTTTACAGACACAGTCTCACTCCATCTCCCAGGCTGGAATGCAGTGGTGTGATCATGGCTCACCATAACCTTGAACTCTTTTCCTCAAGCAATCCTCCTGCCTCAGCCTCCTGAGTAGTTTGGAACTACAGGCATGTGCCACCATGCCTGGCTAATTTATTTTTATTTTTTGTGGAGACAAGATCATACTATGTTGCCCAGGCTAGTCTTGAACTCCTGGCCTCTAGCAATCCTCCTGCCTTGACCTACCAAAATGCTAGGATTACAGGCATGAGCCACCGCACCCAGTGTAATGCTGCTCTTGATCACCCTTTGTAAAGGAATTCAACCTGTCCTCATTATTCTCTATGCTAAACGGGGGTTTAGCATAGAACTTCTTAATAAATATTTGTCTAAAGAATGAATATGAAATAACAAAGCTCAGTGGTTTAATTTCTTGCTTATAATAACAGCTAGGCATGTTTTAACTTAAATTTTTAAGTAATTATTTGTTGAAGAAGCTGGATTTAAAGATTTGGTTTGAAGTGTGAGTTCTACAAATATATCATCTCCTGAAAAGGGCTTGGAACTTACCAGCAGAAACGGCAAAATCCCCATGACAGGGAACTCATGGACTAGTGAGAAAGAAGGATGGGTGGGATTCAACCCAGGGGGGCAGCAGGATGCTGAGAAGCCACGGGGTGCTGTGGTGGGCCTGAGCAGTTGACTTACCTCACTCAACAGGTCACTCTTTCCTTTGGGGTGGGAACCAGTCATGTCAAAGGAACATCAAGGCAGGAAGGGAGGCATTCAGTGGATTGTAGCCAGTTTGCACAAAGCTCCTCCTCTTCCTAACATGACATTGCCAGCAACAGTGTTTTATGGCATATAATGTGCTCCTCCCTCAGGGCCTCGGTTTACCCGTACATCCGTTGACAGGGGTGATCATGTGATTTTGAGCTTCCTTTAAAACACTAATATTCTTTGAACTATAGTTTCCCATGAGAGAGGTGTTTTATGGAGATTTCAGCGATATATGAAATAAAATTGGAGTTGAGTGACTTTATACATGTTATGTCTCTGATGACGAGCAGACTAGGAATCAGGTAAATTTCAAAATGCTGGGAAGCCTGTCAAGGAGGCTTGAGTGTGTTTTTGTAACCTACATTAAGGAGTAAGTGTAACAAATGAAACTGAAGATAAATTGCATTTCTCAGGGGGACTAGGAATATGCTCTTGGGGTGGGTAGTTAATGAAGATGATGAAGACATGAATGGGGATATGGGACTGGGGCTGGGGTACATGTTGAGACTCTAGGAGGAGGCATGAGAGATTTAAACAATTGCTTTCAGTTGAAAAATGTGGGCATATGAGATGAGATTTTTTTTTTTTTTTTTCCTGAGATGGAGTCTCGCTCTGTAGCCCAGGCTGGAGTGCAGTGGCGTCATCTCGGGTCACCGCAAGCTCCGCCTCCTTGGTTCATGCCATTCTCCTGCCTCAGCCTCCCAAGTAGCTGGGGCTATGGGCGCCTGCCACCAACCACGCCCAGCTAATTTTTTTTGTATTTTTAGTAGAGATGGAGTTTCACCGCATTAGCCAGGATTGTCTCAATCTCTTGACCTCATGATCCACCCGCCTCGGCCTCCCAAAGTGCTAGGATTGCAGATGTGAGCCACCGCACCCAGCCGAGATTTCTAAGAAGGATCTGTAGAAGTTTTTTCTACAAATCTGTCATGTGCCTGGCATTTGTCATTTGCCAGGTATAAATCTGCAATAAAATCTGCATTATTCTTCAAATTCCTGTAATCAGTTTTTAAAAAATCTATTAGCAGACAGAATCAATCATCAAGTAATCTGATGTATATGTAAGATACATATGAGATATATAAGATATATATGAGTTATATATGAGATATATATAAGATATGTATGAGATATATATGAGATATATGATATATATACCACATAGATATGAGATATATGAGATATATGAGATATGTGATATATACATGTGAGATATATATGATATATATAAGAATGAATAAATAAAGGTTAGGTACACTTTTGAGCATCAATGGACTGAAATGTGGCATAGCCAAATGATTTTCCAAAAAGTTAAAACGACGTAGGACCTATCAGATGATAACATCCGTCTAGTACTTCAAAAAATTTATTGATTCTTTATTCACCATGCACCATGTTTGATCCTGGGTCATGGAAGGACCAGTATGTAAGCAAAATTTGGCAATATGTCATAATAAGTATACAAGTGACGCCACTGGGCCCCAAGAGAGGCATTATATAAATCTTCCAAAGCTCTGTGGAGGCCCTAAAGTTTTTCTGATGTGGACAGTCCATTTTTGATGACAAAATTAGCCCTAGTGTAAAGAATAAATGCCTTTTCTATGTTAATTCCTGTTTCTCTACCTTAACATAACTTCCAACTATTTTAAGTGGACAATTCAAAGATGATAAGAAGCAAGTAGAAATGGCAGTTTTGCATATAATCTTTTAAACCGTATTTACTATATAAGTTAATTCCTATATATGTTAATACTTTTTCTCTTTGTATGTTAATTCCTATTCCCCTACCTTAACATAACCTCCAACTATATTAAGTGGACAATTCAGAGATTATAAGAAGCAAGTAGAAATGCCAGGTTTGCATATAATCTTTTAAACCATATTTACTATACAAGAGAAAGATTAGTAAACCAAACCAAGATTATACCAGCATAATGTACAGTCAGCCTTCTGCATCCATAGATTCAGCCATCCACAAATGGAAATATTCAAAAAGAAATTTACATCTGTACTGAACACGTACAAACTTTTTTTCTTGTCCTCATTCCCTAAACAATGCAGTATAACAACTATTTAGATAGCATTTACGTGTATTGGGTATTGTAATTAGCCTGGAGATGATTTAAAGTATAAGTTATATGCAAATACCATACCATTTTATACCAGAGACTTGGGCATGCTCGAGTTTTGGTATCTACAGGAGGTCCTAGAACCAATCCCTTATGGATATTGAGGGACAGCTGTTTCATTCATATTGTTAATTGATCAATTATTTAACAATTCTGAAAAACGCAAAAAAGATCAGAACATCATGCCTGCATTCAGGTGTTCCACTTGGCTAGTATGTTGTGAGGCACTTGATTATTTTTCTTATCTCTAAAGTTGCATTAAAAATCTTTGTCAATGTTTCGGTCAGGCAATATTCTTCATAAAATTTCAGAAATGAATCAACCCATCTGTTCCTGGAGTGCTGTCATTCCTCAGAAACTTTATTGGATTTTCCTTGTGGCTGCTTTATTGTTGTTTTGGGAAAATCATTTTTCTTCTAAGTCCTGGCAGCATGGATGGAGAAAACCAAAGTCTTCCTTCTGTTGTTAGAGAATTCTTCTTAGTTTCTTCAAGGTAAATTAAACCTTCTAGGAAAATGTATAAATCATCAGTGATATTACCCAAATACTTTATTGGCATAAATAGGATTTTGTTTGAGTCTAGCTTAGCAGGAGCTGTAAGTAATGTGTTTTTGATAAGCATAATCACTGTTAAACACCAGTGAAAAATATTAACCCATAGGTTTCGAGAGAAAAGCTGGTTCACCTTCAGAAAGATGTCTTGCTGAATCCAAGAAAGAACTTACCCGTCAACATTTAACTTCAGTTCTATATGCATCAATAATTTGAACCTCAGCTATGTATTGAATCATCTAGAGAACTTTAAAAAAGTGTAGATCTCAGACCCCTTTCTAGACCACCTCAGTCTCCATCTCTAGAGTGTGCTCAGGCATGAATGTGTTTACAAAGCACATTTTAGTGTCCATTTAGGGACACTGTGATTTTAGTGTCCATTTAGGGATAAGAACCAATGACTAATGTGGTTCTCAAAGTATGGTTTCTGGACCAGCAACATCACATCACCTAGAAATTTATTTGAAATGCGTATTCTCAGGTCCTAGTTTAGAAATACTGAATCAGAAACTTCAGGGGTGGAGGCCCAGAAATAGAGTTTTAACAAGGCTTCAGGTGATTAAGACATGCACTAAAGTTTCAGAACCACTGGCTTTTAGGTTCGTGTCTCCAGACAGGCACATGTATACATCTTTGCCTGCCGGTCCCAGGCGATCATGCTTTGGAATTGGTTCTTTGCATGAGAAAAAAAAAGGAAGAAGAAGAAGAAACATAAAAGATCACTGCCTAAAGCAAAAAATCGTTACCAGTGTCTCCCTAACATGATCTGCTTTCCAGATCACTTCCCTGGATATTTTCTAACCCTTCCCTACCTTTGAAACTGTTTCTCTGAGCTTCTAACTTTCTCATTACCAGCAAAAGCATCTTGCATAGTTTGAGCTTCTTCACTGATAGTTCTCATCACTTTTCCTGTGGTCTGTTGTCCTTTAACCACCTACTTGTCTAATTTGTGACACCCGTGTGTGCATCTGCTTAGGTTTGAGTCTCTGAGTCTGCCACAGTTCTCTGTTCATTTACAGCCTGCTGTCTCTTTCCAGGTCCCATCCAACTCCTGTATGTGTGACATGCTGATAACCTGGCTTTGAGTGTTTTGCAGTTTAAACTTTTCATATGTTGGAAGAGGGAAGCGAAAGAAAGAATTCAGAAGTTGGGCAGCTTTTATCTCTCCAGAATTACATTTTTGCAGAGTGGTTTTATTACTGTGATTAAAGAGTTATGAGTTTGTAGAACATCTGGAGCAATTGCATTCAAATATACCAAAACTCTTTGCAAAGTTAAATTATGGATGCAGCTAAATCATGGTGATTTTACATCAGTGCCCTCCCTCCATCGGTGTGGAGATTGAGATACAACTGAATGCTGCTGCCTCCTTTGTTACCATTTTAATTTTCTATTTCTGTTTCCCCTCTCTTCCACCTTCTGTATTGTTTTCTGCAATTCTAGGAATTGCCTTACTTGACTACTCTTCCTTTTCTTTCGTCTTTTCGTAATACCTTTCCATTACTCAGAATTCGATGTTAGTATTTTTATCTGACTATATTTTCTGTATCATATACATTATCCTTGTAGTCGCTCAAGCAAGAAACTTAAAAGGCAGCTTACCCTTTTACTTCTTTGTGTCAATCCATCAAATTTTACTGACTAACTGCCTACCTTTCTCTCAAATAAGCTTCCTGTCCACAGCTCAGGATTCTCTGGTACGTGATAACTGCATCATCTCTTTTCCCTACAAATCCAAGAGCCTCCTTACTCCTCATTCCATGTTCAGTTTTATCCTCCTCCAAACTATTCTCTGAAGTTATGTAAATCATTTTGAAAGGTTGAATTTTGCTAAGTTCCCAAATTAAATCATTTCATGTCTAGACCTCCATAACCTATCAGATGAAGTTTCAGGTTCGTAGTGTGCCATTTAAAGTCTGTCGTGACCTGGTCAAGTATAGTTTTCCAGCCTTAACTCTTAATACTTCTCTACATCATGAAGTTTTATGCTTCAGTCCGCGTTGTTGGCCATTTTCCTAAATAGCACGGTGTTTTATGATGTTTCTCTCTCTGTCTTGTCGCTCTTATGTCCTTTCCTTGGGACATCCTTACTTCCTTTTCTGCATGAAGGACCTCTAAATGGTGTTCAAGGACAGCTTGAGGGCTCCAACCGTTTCCCTGAGAAGATTTACGTACCACCTTCTCCGGGTTCCAGCAATATCTCATGGGTACGCCTTACAACATATTGCAACATTTTGTCACCATGCTGATCTCTCTGTGACTCAGTTGAGAAGACCCAGCCTCTTGCAGGACCAGCAGAGGAAGCATTCCTCCTCCAGAGAAGTTGAGTTAGGAACACAAGAAGGTAATGCTAGAACCAACAGGAAATATGTGAGACTCACAGTGTACAAACTGGGTGCTGGCAGTCTTGCAGAACAAGGGAAGAAAGAGAGTAATGTGCAGGCTGTTTTTAGAATTTGAGCAGATTCAAGGAGAACCAGTGTTTAAGGAAGAAAGTTCAGAAAACAAAGTGTAGAGCCTAAAAAATAAGGCAAGAGGAAGGAGACGTTAGTATATCAGTTATCTTTTTGTTGCATAACCAATCACTTAACCAATCATTGCAATACTTAGAGATCACTACAACACATTTCATTATGCTCCAAGATGCTATGGTCAAGAATTCAGATGGGGAATAGCATTTTTTCAGGGGCGACATATGTAGATGAGAGTCTATGATATTCAGCAGTGAAAAAAAATGCTGTTGTTTCGGGATGCAATGCTTTGGACGCAAGGAAGAGGTTTTAATTCGTAAAATAGGAAACAGGATGGAGAGGTCTTTATGAAAAGGATACCTTTTGGGTTGGCTTTCGAAGGAGAAGTTTATACCCAGGTTCAAGCTGAAGGGCTAAGTGAGTAACTGAAAGGGCTGAGCTGTTTAGATTACCATGAGGAATTTGTGATGGCTGGAATGTAGGGTGTGTGAGCAGATGTGAATCACAGAGGAGCTTCAGCACATAAAGAGTTTGATTTTATTCCTTATGCAGCAATGAATCACTGATTTTTTAGCAGAACTTTCTCTGTTAGAGCCTATTCACATTGTGATACTAGCATATTCTGGAAATGACTGAAGAATAAATAGATGACAGTCATATATATTTGCGTAGGGCTTATGCCCTGAAATCTCTAACAGGTAAAATGCATTGAGGTTCTGGTGATGAGATTAGAGAGTAAATGAGTCAAAGTGATAAGCATGTCTTTGCTCTCGACCCATCTTTGTCTTTCAGGATAGGTTCTCTTTATTTATGCAAGAGTGTGAGCTCCATGAGGGCAGCTATGTCTACACTGACTATAACAGTGCCTACTACGTTAATATTAGATGAACAACTGAATTAGAGGATTTTTAAATGTGTATCCATCAGTGTATGGACACACTCCCTCTAATTTCTTCAAAAACCAAATATTCCTAGTGGAGCTAAGTTGTTTTTAGAAGTTTGGTTTTGGTAACTGATTTCTATGAGATAATTGAACACTTTTTAAAATAGTTGATCATTATGTCAAACAGGCCTCAAGAGCAAACTTAGATTAGGTAGAATTATAGTATGCTGGAAGAGAAAACGTTCCCAAAGAGCATTGGTCCCTTTCTGGCACCTTAATTAAATGATTTAGCCCCAGTCATCCAACTAACTCCTTAAGGTTGAGGCCAAGATTAGGAATAGGCTTCTAGTATTAAGTCCCATATTATTTTGATTGTGTAATACCATGTGCCACTTAGATTTTAAAGTCAAATATTGACTTGAACAGTATGGGAAAAAAAATCTCCATCTGGCTCTGCTGAATCCCCAGAGGGGCCCTCCACCTTATGTGGCTGCTGAAAAATTTATATCCTAGGGTTGCAGAGCTCAGGAAAGGAAAGGAAAGGAAAGGAAAGGAAAGGAAATTAATGTTGTGGTATAGTTAAATAACTTAGTGTTTTTAAAAAAAAAAAAAAAAAAAACCTATGTGAACTGATTGTACATTTAAGTAACTTCTCGAGGTCCTGTTAGGGAGAATTGAATTCAAGTAGACTGGACTTTGTCTATGGAAGAAGGCTCAGATCTTTATAGAATTATAAGAATATTCTTTAGAGCCAGTGAGGGGCATAGAGAGGGGAGTGCAATAGGGAGGTGTTGATCAAGAGTACAAGGATTCAGTTCGACAGGATGAATAAGTTCTGGAGATTTATTGTACAGCATTGTGACTATAGTTAATAATATGTACTTTAAGAAAGTAGATCTTAAATATTCTCATCACACACACACTATGTGAGGTGATACATATGTTAGCTTGACTGTGGTAATCATTTTACATTGGACACATATATCAAAACATCAGCTTGTGCACTGTAAATATATATAATTTTTAAATAAAAAATCAAATTTATTTCAATATCTAGTTTCCTTTTAAAATTAGAGCTATTGGACAGTTTTTGTAATTTAAAATTTAATATCAGAGCTGGGGAAAGTATCACATAATGCCAGTGAATAAAATAACTGGATGATGCAGTTATAAAACCTATGTTTAATAGTAAAACATTTCAGTTGCACTATTTAACTGAAGGAAATATCCTTCAGCTCCTTACTTCTAATAATTGCACATTCTCATTTCAACATAATTTACCCATTTTAGCCAATTACTGCCATGCCCAACAAAATTCATGCAAAGTTTAAGCTTTTCTTCGCCACTTATAAAGTATGACTTGACTATTGCCCTTTAAGAGTTTTCTAAAATAAATTTGAAATTTTAACTTTCACCTTGAATCTAGTTGATCAAAAAGTATAAGACATCACCACCATGTGAGTTAAAACAAAGACTGGAATAAGAAAATGGAAGTTTTATCTATACAATCAGCAAATTATTTGATAAGACATTTAAACTATTTCACATTTCTATTTAGCAGAAGAATAAACTGGTTCTAAAACACTGTAGTGCCTGATATCTGTACTGCAAGTGGCACTCTTCTCAACAAGTCGTCTCTAAGAAAATGGCAGTGTTCATCAATACAAAAATTGTTATATCCAGCAGGTGGGATTCTACATAGCCAAGCTAATAAGAAGACTCTTTGTAAAACTAGGTTTAAAATTCAGAATGTCTTGATCATTACCAGTAATCTCAAAGGCGAAAATCAAAAAAGGTACAGAAAATAGAAGTGCTCGTTAATTAATATGAGTTGCTTTAAGAAAGCCAGAATGATTCTATTCCAAAAAATAAGCAAAAATGATAAAATGTGTGATTAATATATGGTATCTTCTAATTCAAAGCATATTTTTCACCTCAAAGTGGGTGGTTTTGAGTTTTACATTCTTAATTGCCTTAGTCCAGAAGAGGATCCCATTTTAAACCATTATTTGGATAGAGTTTCTTAACTGAACTCATTTTTTTATCTGCAGGATATTTTCATTTCAGTACATAAGATGCAAAATTGGAAATGACTAAGTCAGTTGTAAAATCTTTGTAGGATAATAAATGCTAATTTACAATAACTTCCAACAGACACCAACAAGTGTTTATACCCAAGTCTAAAAGTTACTGTAGTACTAAGGTCAGAACCAATATAAGTTTCCCATATGGCCAGATTTGGTTTATTAGATGACACCACTGTATCATGAAATCCAAAGAAGAGGTCTTAGTGGGTCCTTCCAAAACTGCAGAATTTTCCAAATGCTTTGTCTCATGTTACAGAGCCTTTTCATTCCATTTGTCCTTTTTGAATCATTTAGCTTTGGCAATATTTTCTTGACATTTTGTTTCTCCTTTTGCACCTTTTTCCTAACCTCAATCATCTTGGCCAATTTCCAGGACAACAGGGCACATGTTAGGAACTGTGAAGTAGGAGACAAAGTCGCTGTTGTAAGGAAGTCGCAAGGGTCCTTCGCCGTCCATTCCACAACATAGTCAGCCTAAGCCTGCAGAGCAAACGCCTTCATAGGGGCCGTAGGAAAACAACTTGAGCAATGGTCTCTGTCATTGACCTGGGATTATTAATGAGCCAATGACAATTTCAGATGACTCTTGGTTGTTTCTCTTCTTTAGTTCTGCTGTACACTTCTGAGAGTAGGTTTAAATTCCTAATGGCAGCTGGTCGCAGGGGGTCACATTCACCCTAGTCCCTCAGCCTTGGCAAGTACTGGTCCCAGGAATCCAGTCCACAACAGTTGCCATCAGCCTCCTCTACGTGAAGTGGAGGACCGGCAACTCAGACCCTTACTCTCACATAAATGTATACAGGTTTTATTGGTGAATTATGCCTCAATAAAACTGCGGAAAAAGAAAAGAAAACAATCAAACAAAAGAAAATATTTGAATCTCACACACACACACACACACACACACACGAATATTTGCCAAAAAAGACCTAAGGGATTGCCTATCAAAGAATCTGTATTTTCAGATTGGAAAAAGAATATCCCCAGAGAGATTCAGTAACATGTCCAAGGTCACAAAACTATTAATGACTGTATAAGAACTTGGACCTAGAACTTTTAATTTGGGGGAAGTGAATATTGCTTTTTAGCTATAAACTATACATCCTTAAAGGTAATATTTAAGTTTAGAGTGATGCATTTAAAAAATATATTAAACTTCCATGTATACTTATGATAGGAGATACAACAACTCAACAGATACCCTCACCACACCATCCATCTGCAGATAGAACATCATCAGCAACATTGAAATACCCCATGTGCTCTCTGCTTCCTAATCTCAGCCCCCTCCTGTCCTCCATAATGAACACTTCTCTTGAAATTTACTTTGTTGTCTTTCTCTCACTTTTCTGTGTCCTTTTACCATTACATGCATTATTCCTAAAGTCTCTCTTTTTTTTTTTTTTTTTTTTGTTTTTGTTTTTGTTGGATTTTGCTCGCTTTCAAATTTTTTTAAATGGCAGCAAAATGTTTATATTCTTCTGCCACTTGCTTTTTTTCATTTAATATTGTTTTGAAGATCCATGCATACTGATGCACACTGATGATATTTTCAGTGTTGTACTAATTACAGTTTATGACTATTCAGAATTTGTTCATCCATTTATTCCCTCATTTTTGTGTATTTGGTTTGTTTGAGGGTTGTTTCCGGTTTTTGTTTTTTCTATTATCAACTGGGCTGCCACATACGTCTTTATGCCTGTTTCATGATAAATATGTGCAAGAGGCCAGGCTATGCAAAGTGCCAGCTTTACAAGATCATGACCAGCTGTTTTGCTAAGTGGTATTGCCAATTTAGACTCACACAAGTGGTAAAGAAGTGTCCCCAGTGTCCTAAATCCTTGAATCCTTGCCAACACTTAGTGTCAGCAGGCTTCTTAATTTTTACCAATCTGGCCAGTGCATATTAGCATTGAAAAGTTATTTTTATTGTGATTTGGAGTCCAATATTTTTTCTGTAAGAAATGCATGTACAATATTATAGGAAGATGCAAAAATAAAAATATTTTATAAATATTCACTTTATAAAAAATGAATGAGGAAAACATGATGCATTGTACATAAAGAAAATCCATAATGCCTTTGTTATTGGCTGGGTATTTTCATACCTTCCAAGTGGTGGCTGTTGATAAATTCAGCAATAATACCTTTATTTTTATTAATATTTAATGATAATGTTGAATTAATTAAATGAAGTTCAATTTATTCATAGTTATTCATTATATCCATTATATCCTGCTGTTCTAACTCATCCTGGAAGAGAATAGAGTGGAAGAGAAATTATATTTAAATGACTCATAGAATTTCATATATTGTCCTAAAGAGATTATTGCAAAGGTATATGGAGGTAATAACACAATAACTCTTAGGACTCTTTTGAGATTTTCACAATTTGAAAAATTCTTTTAGATCCTTGGTTGACAGATGCCCTGGCTGTGCTAACTATATGACATTTCCTGACACTAGTGATGTGGCATTGCCTCTCCTGGCTTCCATTATAGATTGTTTTCTGCCCCCATGGGATCTGATTTGTTAAGGCTAACTTTCTACTTTAATGTGATGGGAGGATTTTAGAAACCCTAGAACCCCACTTTCACCCTCCACTTAAACAAATAGGAGCAGTGTATTAGTTTTCCACTGTTATAAAGAAATACTCGACACTGGGTAATTTGTAAAGAAATGAGGTTGAATTGGCTCATGATTCCACAGGCTGTACAGGAAGCACGGCAGCATCTGCCTCTGGGGAGGCCTCAGGGAACTTTTACTCATGGTGGGAGGCAAAGTGGGAGCAGGTGTCTTATGTGACAGAAGCAGGACCAAGAGAGAGACAGGGGAGGTGCTACACACTATTGTTAAAAACAGAGTCTCACTCTGTCCCCCAGGCTGGAGTGCAGTGGTGTGATCTCGGCTTGCTGCAACCTTCACCTCCCAGGCTCAAGCATTTCTCACGGCTCAGCCTCCCAAGTAGCTGGAATTACAGGTGTGCGCCACCATGCCCAGCTAATTTTTGTATTTTTAGTAGAGATGGGGTTTTGCCATATAGGCCATAGCTGGTCTCGAACTCCTGGCCTCAAGTGATCTGTCCGCCTTGGCCTCCCAAAGTGCTGGGATTACAGGCATGAGCCACCATGCTTGGCCCCAGCTACACACTTTTAAACACTAGACCTCTGATAATGCATTATCACAATAACAAGACCAAGGTGGATGGTGTTAAACCATTCAGGAGAAACTGCCCCCATGATCCACTCACCTTCCAGCAGGCCCCACCACCAACATTGGAGATTACAATTTAACATGAGATCTGGGTTGGGGGGGGACCCAGATTTAAACTGTATCATGAGCTTTGCTATAAAATCTTGTTACCAAAAATAGATGAATAAACTCAGAGAAGTGGAACATCTTTTGGTAAAGATCCAGTGAGTGCCCAAAGTTAAATGAAATTTGATACGTATCTTCTTTGATCAGAGATCTGAAAAATTTACATCCAGGTTTGACAGTAAAGACCATCTTTGTATTCTGAAATGATTTTGTAATAAGGCAGTGAGCATTGACACAATGAGGTCACTTCCAGCATTACAATTCCCATAAAAACTGTGAGCTCTGGGCAGTCACCTCTCAGTAATCAAAATGATAACATTTGGCAACCACGTTTATCTTGTGATCTACTCAGAACTCAGCATTTTCCCCATGACTTCCAATTCAAACCTGTGGCCATCCCAGAGTATCTCAAAATAATGGATGACAGACGGCAAATGGTTTTCTGTCTGAGGCTGGATTGACCAAGCCTGGGCACTGCCTTTGTTGATTTGTCTCCCCTACTTCCTACCGTCTTTGAGGAAGTTCTACTATCTTTGATGGCAGCAGGGGACTCAATCTAAATTTCAAACTGTGAGATTTGCTAGTTGTCATGTCAATTTACAAAACCCCCCTGAAGAATAAGCTCTTCTAATCTAAGGTTCCTTCCTTGCATTAAGAAGCCCGGTAGAGAACTGAGAAGATGTGGATTCCCAAACTTCTGTTTTACTAATGCTGGTGAATTTGCATAATTCAAGATCACATATTCAGTAGAGCTGAGGGTATGCCTCCAAGTCCCATACTTTGTTTATTGCATAACTCCCCTCCCAACTCCACCTCCAACCTTCTCCCAAGGTGGACTTACCCCATCTGCTAGGTTGCTCTGTCCCCATTTATTCTTCACTTCTGCATGTGGCTATGCTGAATATGATATCACTACCGCACGGGAACAGTCTCTCTGCTCCATTTGGTTAATTAATCTCCGACTGTGTCTGTGGCTCACCTTGTTCTTGTGTTTACAAGATGATAAAACTCTGAAAGTTTTCTTTCTTAGTTTTCATGCATCTTCATATATCACACCAAACAAACTACAGTTTCCAAAATCCGTTATGGCAAGGCACTCTATTTCTGCTAATTCAAAATCTATAATGCCTCTAACATTAGTGAGTTCATAATTATATCTCATTAGTTGATCTTCTTAACCAAAGTCACTTCATATGTTTATTATTTAACCTAATATTTTTTGCTTTCATTACAATTATCTCCCTTCAAACCATTTTTACCTGGTATTCTTGAAGGGACCCAGTTTCGTTTTATTGGTTTTATGTGATTTCAGATCTAATTGAGATAGTTCATTTATAAGAGGAAAACAATAATTTAATAATATCTAGCATTTGCTGAGATCGTATTTCATTCTAGGCAGATGATACTTTGTGTGTTAGATGTATTTTCACTTAAATAGCCTATAGTGTAGTAATATTCTTATCCCCATTTTATGGAAACTGAGGCACGTAATTGTCATATTCACACAGAAAGGAGCTTGTGGAACAAATAGCAAGATGATGCAAATGCGAAAGGTGTGGCTCCTGATCCACCATTCTTAACACTATTATCTACCTCCTTATCAATATGACACACGTTTTATCCTCTTGAAACCCTTTCTGAACAAGATAGACCTTCTAAATCAATAAATCTGGTAGTATAAGAATTCAAAAGCACAAGGAATCATTTGTATTTAAGAGAAGACATTCTGGACTTTAATTCAGAGCATGAATAAGACAATGCTTTATCAAGACCATTTGGGGAGAGCTTTTTAAGGGGGAAGATTTCTTCTTCTTTTTTCATGACCTCAAATCAGGCCATACTGATTTTCTACATGCACTAAGGGTGTGGAGATGGGGGTTCAGGCAGCAGGGCTACAAGAAAGGATCAGTAGCTCTTATGCACATGGAACGTCTGTGAACACTGATACAGAACTACATCACTACCACACAGCCACTCTGCTCTGTGGAGAATTTTTATCTTTTGCCTTTTATTGTGTCTTCATAGTGTTCTGGGTGTCGTTACTTCCTTTTGCTATTGCTTTTCCTGGAAGTGATGTGACTTTATCCATTTTGCAGAAAAAATGCATGCACAGTGTGAATCACTAGGCAACTGGCTGTTAGAAGAGGATGTACCACTTTTTATGCTATAGGATTCCTGCCCTCAAGGAATTTACTATCATGCAATCAAATTCAGTGGGAAGAGAGAAACTTTAATGAATGGCTTTATGAAAGTAACTCTAAAACCATTAAGATATGGTCATATTGGGGGAGTTGCCAAGGGGGAGAAGTAGGGAGTAGGGTTGTCCTCTTTCTAACCTCCCCTCAGTCTATCCTGTAGTTTAAATTCCATGAAGGTGTTGGCCATGTCTATTTTGATCACTGCATTGTCCTTAGCACGTATCATAATGTCTAGACAATAGCAGATATTCAATAAATGTTGGAATGCGTGAATGAATAAGAATTTAGGCTGAAGAAGAGAGGGAAGTTGTTTTCTGCATTCTTGAAATCAATGTCATATACCTGTCCAGGGAACTGACTAAACTCTGGGTCTTTAGGCAGATATGGAAGGGTCCTTGGCACAGATTCAGTTCCATTTGCAGGTTTGTGTTCAGTGCGCCCTGTCATCATGACTGTACCACTACGCCAGTCCCTGGGAAGTGGACCTGGCACCTTCCTTTACCCTCACATCAACAGGAGGACAGTTGGAGCTTGAGTTCAAGTTTACCTCAAATAAAAGCATGAACATGGTTAGTCACCAGTATCCAACTTTAGACCAAAGTGGCCAAATATTAAACAGTTAGTTTTATGGTTGGGTTTCAAAATAATGTAAAGTATGTTGCTTTGCTGAAATATGAGTCAGCTAAACTCTTATAGTGATGACTTGTGGAACCATTTTATAACAATCTTTTTTGGTTTTGAAATATTTTTCCTAGATTTTGAGTTTGAAGAAATGACAACAATGAAAAAGGAAAGAAAATCAAAATCAAAATTTTGCCCCCCGGCCCCCCCGCCTGCACCAAGGAATGCATAGTTATGTTTCATCTCCCTGGATTCCTACAAAGATTTTTGTGTATACTAGGCAGTAAATATGTGTTGGAGTAAATGGATAGGTGGAAGTAATTATATTTTAGATTTAAAAGAAGTTTCTTGCAGGGGAATAAACAATGCAGTAAATGTTAGATGCATGCTGCTAGGGAAATCTAGCAATAAATTGGTTTTGTGAAGTAAATGAAGAATAAGGTGCCAATTTAGTAGTCAATTTGACCATCCCTTGTATTCGCTATTTCCTCTCCCCTCAAAAACAAAAAGACAAAAAATCATGTCTAAGAAATACGTACTTGAACCAAACTACTGCTTTCATCTTTTCCAATTTGTGATTAATAACTTATTTGTTTTGGATATGCCATGAATTAAATCAGAATCCCACAGAGAACAGTTTGGTCACAGTTTGAAGGCATTCCCAGATGATTTTAAAGAAAAACGAATTTTAAGAGAATGCAATATAAATAACTAATTTTATCCTTGAAACTATTAATGGTTCCTTTATCTCAATGACTGGCCAGCTTGTATTATCTTTACATCAAATATACATAAATTTAAACTTATATTAAAAGATTTTCTTAATAATAAAACTAGGAGGATGGTGTAAAAATCAGAAATAGAGGAGGTGAAATCTGGAAAATGTAAATCTTTTTAGCTTTCTGCAAATTGGAATTAAGAATTTGCATGCTGTTAGCATAGTTGCTTATCAGGAGTCAAGTAAACTAAAAAGGAGAAAAGTTTGCTTAGTTCCCTATTTGATATTCAAAGATCCGACTGCATCCTTTTAGGACTCTCCGCCAACTTCCACCATGCCTAGTAAATTTATATGACTTCTTGTTCTTTGCCCTATACTTCCCCAAGAATTGCTAAGACTTTTTTTTTTTTTTTTTTTAAGACGGAGTCTCACTCTGTTGCCTAGGCTAAAGTGCAGTGGCATGATCTCGGCTCACTGCAACCTCCACCTCCGGGTTCAAGTGATTCTTCTGCCTCAGCCTCCTGAGTAGCTGGGATTACAGGTGCATGCCACCATGCCCGACTAATTTTTGTATTTTTAGTAGAGATGGAGCTTCACCATGTAGCTCAGGCTGGTCTTGAACTCCTGACCTCATGATCTACTCCCCCTAAGCCTCCCAAAGTGCTGGGATTACAGGCGCGAGCCACCGTGCCTGACTTTTTTTTTCTTTTTCTTTTTTTAATTCCTGGGCACTTTCCACTTAAATAGTCTCATGCTCCCAGGGTCTGGGAGGTATATCACCCTTCCCAGGATATCTATATATGTTGTCCTGGGGTAGGCAACCTTTAAAGAAGTCTATGAGTTGGCAGAATTGAAACAACTCCCTCATAATTAGATTCTGTGTTAGAAGAGGCTCATTTATGGAGTACTGCATTCTCTCAGTGACAGGTATTAGTGACATATCAACCCTAGTTTTCTATCAGATGTTAGAATAATCTAGCAAATTCTGTTGATAAAACATAAATCTTGAAAAATTTCTTTCAGATTATTTATAATTCTAACAAAGTCGAATCATTTACTATACTTTGTTGTCAAATGTTGAAAATTCCAAACTACAACAACCATTTAGGAAAACTATTTCTGTAATTTGATGTGAAATGCCTTGTACTTAGTAGGCAGAGAGAGAGTCAGAGTGAATTACCAAAATTTTAACAACCAAATCCATTCCATAGTTGTTAAATTAATTGTGTGCCGTTTCTCACCTTAATATTAATGCAGATGTTCTGCCAGTGAACACTGCACAATTTTCATTTTTTATTTTATGAAGAGCTACATAAAATTCTCCATAAAACTCTAACAGGACATTTTTTGATTAATCCATTTTCCAGGTGAGGAAGCAAATACCAGAGAAACTGAATATTTATTGCTTTGAGGAGAACTGGTAGATCCCATTTAATGATAGCAAAATAACAATTTCATGGGATTTTTTTTTAGGTTTGAGCCACAAAAGGTACTTTGTACTAATAGTATATAAAATATCGTTATTTTGTGAGTTATATATAAATAAAAATATCTTGGAAGATGCATTTAGTGGACAACAGCACTAATCATTAGGCTAATCATTACACTAATCATTATGCTAAGATTAGTGCCTCTTCCAGAAACATTTAAATTCTATAATTTATGCGTGTAATTTACGTTTGTAGATGTGATTCATTCATGGTCTCATTTACTTTACCAAGCATGCATAATTGGCTTTTAAATGGCTCATAGAGTATACTGACAACTATAGGCTAACTTTTTCTTAAATAATGAAAGTTTGTTACATTCAGGAATAAAAGATTTTCTCCCATTTGTTAGGACAATACATGGATAATGCTACTATTAATATTTTTGCTAAGGTGGTTCACATTTCTTTGATGTTCAGACTTTGTGATATTTAGAAAATAAATATTTGGGTTTTTTCAAATATATTTTTATATATTTCTATATAGTTTATCAGAAGATAATTCGTATCTAAATTACGTTGAACTGTCTGAAATTTTAAGAATTATAAAGGTACTTTGAAGGAAAATTAATATGTGTTTAACAAATATATTCATTTTTTAGTTATTTTAAAATATAGTAAACTCACTACCAAGCATTTAAACCCATAGGTAAAAATGAGTTGGGTACAATTCTAGTATTAATATTTTGGAGATCAATTTATCCAAATTGTTTTAAATGCATATTTTTACTAAAATATTATTATACTACACATTTTATAAACTTTTTTTGACAATATTATGAATTATTTTATATGTCAGTAAATATGGAATTATATTGCCAAATGTAATGGCTATACATCCTATCATTGTATAAATATACTATATATGTGTACATATATTTATATATGTATTTATTTATATATATGGTAAATTAAGCCTCAGGTAAGCCCCTATTATTGGGCATTTTAGACTAATTCAACCTTTGTTTTCAAATAAAAAAAGACTGGTGAACATACTTGCACGTTCACATATGAACCACATATTTTTATGCTAGAGTTCTGAAATTGTCATTGCTGTACTAAAGGCAATATGCAAGCCGGGCGCAGTGGCTCACGCCTGTAAATCTAGCACTTTGGGAGGCTGACACAGGCAGATCACTTGAGGTCAGGAGTTTGAAACCAGCCTGGCCAACATGGTGAAATCCTGTTTCTACTAAAACTACAAAAAAATTAGCTGAGTGTGATGGCAGCGGGCACTTGTAATCCCAGCTACTCAGAAGGTTAAGGCAGGATTGTTGCTTGAGCCTAGGAGGCAGAGGTTGCAGTGAGCCAAGATCCTGCTACTGTACTCTGGCTTGGGTGGCAGAGTGAGACTCCATTCGCCCAAAAATAAAAGTAAAAACTAAAATATTATAAAGGCAATGTGCACATTTTTTCCGAGATTTTTGCTTGACTTTGCCAAATGTTCTCTGAAGAGATCATGCTAATTTAATTTTTTTCAAATGTGTATGAATCCTCTTTAACTCCATAGTCTTGTGAACTGTGAGTCTTATTTTAAATATTTGACAGTGCTTGTAGTAGACTAAATGGTAATCCCCTAAAAGACATGTGGATTATACTAGATTCTCTGTGTGGGCCCTAAGTGTAATCACGTGTATCCTTAGAGATGAAAGATAGAGGGAGTTTTGAGGTAGACACATAGAGGAGAAGGTAATGTGAAGACAGAGCAGAGAGAAAGAGAGATGTGGCTACAAGCCAAGGAATTCTGATAGCCACCAGAGCTGGAAAAGGCAGGGAAAGGATTCTCTCCAAAAGCCTTCAGAGGGAGCGTGGTTCTACCAACACCTTGATTCAGACTTCTGGCCTCAGAAGGGGGACAGTATGCATTTTTGTTATTTTAAGACACCTAGTTTGTGATAATTTGTTAAAGCAGCTCCAGGAATTTCATACAGTGCTATATACACTTCAGTTTTTGAAGATACTAATAATAGTTTCAAGGGAAAAAATCTCTGAACTAAATTCTCAAGAATCATCAGGACTTAGTCAAGTTCCTACTTTATCTTTCATTTCTATTTATAGTTCTCTCTTATCACCTCAGAGGTCAGTCAACAGATCCCAGAGCATTGGGCCACCTCGTTGGCTCTGTCCTCACCTAAGTTTTCTCCCTAGGAAGACCTCATCCATACCCAAGGATTTAGTTATTGCTATGTACTAGTAAATCTCAGATTCATAATTTTGCCTAGTATCACACTACTGGACTGTTGACTACTAGACCGTTGCTCTCTGGGTAGCTTATTGGCACCTCAGACCCCACATATCTAATGCTAAATTCCACATCTTGTTCTACTTCTTTAATTACCTACGTGGTGATTCATATTTCCCACCTTTAAGGTATTTAAGCCAGAATTGTACATCTTCTCCTTTATCACCTCCACATGAAAATGTTTCACCTCTACATGATAAAAAGCCATCATGTATCACATTCACATCTGTACAGCTGCTTCATTTTGCACCCCCCTGCTCCCACATCCCCAGCTACCTATTAAACATCATCTACAGTGCAGCCAAGACTTCTTTCTAACAAAAATTGATTGCATCACTTTGTCACTCAACACCTTGTTACAAAATAAGACCTAAGTACTCAGATATAACAAATGAGGGCTTTGCCTCTCTTATTCCTGCCTGTACACCTTCCTGCCATTCTGTCTTTGCAAAATTTTGCTCTAGCAATTTGAACCAACTTCAACTTCTAAATTTGCATGTGTCCTCACAACTCCTTTGCTCAGACCATTCTCCCGCCTGGAATATCTTCCTTTATCTTAGGTAACTACTAGTACTTTAAACCTTAATGCAAGGTTTAAAAGTCTCTGAGAAACTTGCTTAATTCCCCCAGTTTGACACCAATAGCATTTCCATGTGGTCCCAATTTTATATTGAGTAGTAATTTTTGCAAATCTGCTTGTCTCCCCATTCAACTGTGAGGTTCTTGAGGATAAGGATTGTCTGCTATCCTTATCTCTAGTTCCTGCCAAAGTGGCTACTATTTATTAGAAATTCACCAATTATTAGCTGATGTTTATTAAACACTTTGCTAAGAGTTCTACATAGTACATTAGATCTAATTGTTACAATGCCTCTAGGAAGTAGGAATTATTATTACATTCATCTTAGAGGTGAGGGATTTTATTACTGAGAAGTTTAGGAAATTTCCCAAGGACACACATTGAGTAAAGAGTTGGCCCAAATTTGAATATTGACAGTCTGGCTTCAGAGTCATTGTTTTTCTAGTACTGCTCTAATACTATACATTTTCCTCTAAGCATTGCATTAGCAGCACCCTACACAATTTGATATATTGTATTTTGTTTGCCACTTGGTTTAAAATGTTTTTAATATTCCTTTGAGACTTCCTATTTGCCTCGTAGGTTGTTTAGAGAACAGACTTTATATTATTTTAAAATGTTAAGAGATTTTTATAAGCCAGAATATTGTCAGTCTATGTTGGTGAATGTTTCACGTCCAATGGAAAACATTGTGTATTCTGCTGTTGTTGGGAGGAGTGTTCTATAAATGTGAATTATGCTGAGTTGGTTGATAATATTGCTCAGGTGTTCTATATCTTTACTGACTTATTTACTATGTACTTGTTCTGTCAGTTATGAGGGAAAAGTGTTGAAGTCTGTAACTATAAATTCAGATTTATTTCTGTTTTCATTTTTATCAGATTTTGCTTTATATCTTTTAAAACTCTAAGGTATATATTTGGAATTGTTATGTCTTCTTAGAGAATTGACTCTTTTATCAAGACATAGTATCCTTATTTATCACTGACAATATTTCTTCTCCTGAAGTCTACTTTACCTGTTAGCATAGCTACACTGGCTTTCTTGGGTTAGTGTTTCCATGCCTTGACTTCTTCCATCTACTTACTTTTAAGCTATCTGTATCTATTTAACCTTTACATATGTAAAGTATGTTTCTTATGTATAGCATATATTTAGGTTTTGATTTTTTTTGCCATCTATGTTAGCCGTTTTCTATTTGTCTTATCTGTTCTTTTTTATTTACCTCTTGTATAATTTTAGAATTTTTATGTTTCTGTTTTCCCCTATATTACTTATTTACTCAATTTTGTTAATTTTTTAGTGTTTGCTCTGTGATTTGCAATAAATATCAAGTCAAGTCTACTTGCAAATATTATAATCCCACTGCATACATTATGTAAGGACCTTAAATAATATATTCTGAACTTCTCCATCCCATCCTTTATCTTATTGTTTTCATAAATTTAACTTTTAAATATGCTACAAACATACAATATGTTGGTACCATTTTGGCTTTAGATAGTTCTATTTTAGAGCAATTAAAACAAGAAAAAAATTTATTTTACATTCATTGATTCTATTTTCAGCACTCTATTTCTTTGTGTAGATTGAAGTTCCTGTTTGCTATCATATTCTTTCTGCCTGTAAAACTTCCTTTACCACTTTTTGAAGGGTAGGTCTGCTGGCAATTAATTATTTCAGTTTTTCTTTGTTATTATGATACAGTTGGGCACTGTGTCCCCACCCAAATCTCATCTTGTAGCTCCCATAATTCCCACATGTTGTGGGAGGGACCCAGTGGGAGACGATTGAATCATGGGGGTGGGTCTTTCCTGTGCTGTTCTCATGATAGTGAATGGGTCTCACAAGATCTGATGGTTTTTAAAAGGGGAGTTTCCCTGCACAAGCTCTCTCTTTGCCTGCTGTCATCCACATAAGATGTGACTTGCCCCTTTTTGCCTCTGCCTTGATTGTGAGGCCTCCGTAGCCATGTGGAACTATAAGTCCAATAAAATTCTTTCTTTTGTAAATTGCCCAGTCTTGGGTGTGTCTTTATAAACAGCATGAAAACGAACTAATACATATTCTTCATTTTTGAAAAATGCTTCGAAATATTTTCTGAATTCACATCTCTTTTATTTTCAGCACTCCATTGTCTTTTAGCTACAAATCTGCTGAAACTTTCAACGTGATCTTTTATTATCCTTCTTTTCAGTTAAATCCTTTAATATTTTTCATCAGAGTTATTTTAAATTTTAAATTCCTTATCAGGCATTTCCAACATCTGTGTCATAGTTGAGTCTGGTTTTGCTGCTTGCTTCGTCTGTTGGGAGTGTGTTGGTGGTTTCTATTTTTTCACTTTTTGCCTTTTTAGATACTTTATGTTTTTATTGCTGTTAAAAATTGGACACCTTCTGTAGTTCAATGGAAACTGAAGTTAACAGTTTTTTATGCCTAGAAATGGACATGCCTTTCCCTGTGCTGGGTCTTTAGTGCAGGGGTTTGAGTAAAACTACTTAGGAGTTGGGTTAGGTGTGAACTGTGTTATAACTGTTATTTCACTCATTATACCATAGATTTCAAATTCCTCTAGTAACATCTTGTTTGTAGGATTGAGGCTGGGTTGTCAAACGTGTTTTGCTTTGTTTCCTCTCAATGCTTGCTCTATCCTCAGCTTTAAGTCTTTCCTTTACACTGAACCTTAGAGAAGGTCTCCTTCCACACTTTTGTTTCTCTCCAAGCAGCATTGTCGATTACTTAAGATATCTTAGCTCGGCAGTGAGAAGTGGCAGCAGCGGAGGGTTCTCTGTCGTTCCCATTTCACCACACTATTAGACAGACAGTGTATCCCTCGATTTTGGAGTGTGGCTGCCTTCGTTGTCCTGCCCCTTCTCCTCTGTAGTTCTCAGCCCAGAATCTGCCTCTCTATATTCCCCAGGGTAAAGTTGTTTTGTTTTGTTTTCTGTTTTCTTTGCTCAGCTGAAATTGGTTTTCTCCAGTGTCCAAGAGAGGCAGTGTTAGTTGCCCTTCTCCCTGGACACTTTACTTAAACTTTCTTCAATAGGTTTATGATATTTTTCAGTTTCTCCAGCTTTTCATTGTAAGCGAGGGAATGATCTCTTCGCAGCTTTCTTTATCTTAGAGTAAAAACTAGAAGTCTCTAGAACTCCTATTTTTTACTAAATCAGTACACTAAAGACAGCAGTAAGCAAACATTTCCATCTCAGGACCTCTTTACACTCTTAACAATTATTGAAAACCCCATATTTACGGTATTAGAAATACAACTGAAATATTTAAAATAGCGTATCAATTCATTTTAAAATAAGAATAATAAACCCATTATATACTAACAAAACATTTTTTGAACATTAAATCTATTTCTAGGACAAAATATATTTAGTGATAAATATTTTAGCGATTGTTTTATAATTTTCCAAATCTATTTACTGCCTGGTTTAAGAGACCACACAGCTGGATTCTCAAGTTGCTTTCTGCAACTAGTGGGTTGCCATGTCACAGTCACACATCATAAAACCTCTGGAAAATCCCACTGCAAACTCAGGAGGGAGAGTGAAAAATGGAAATGACATCTTAGTAATATTACGAAAATAGTTTTGATCTTACAGACTCCCTGAACAACACCGGGATTGACTTCCCCCAATGGATGTAGAATGACTGCAATAAGGAATAAGCACACTATGCTCCTGATTTCTGACCCTCACACTAATGAATATATATATCAAGCCCCAGAGTGACAGAAAGTTCAGTTTAGTTTTGTTATACTTCATTTTGTAGGGCTTAAGAAAGAGAAAAATAAAGGAGTGAAAGTGAACCTAGTCAGTTTCTGAACTTGTGTTTGAACCCAGGTCTTCTGACTGCAGACCCTGTGTTCTTTTCCCGATGCCATTCTGTCTCTGATGGGTTGGAAAACAGGCAAGCCAAAGAGCACTTTTTGATGAATGCGTATTTCCTATAGCATCTCATGTTGGTCTTCCAAAAACTGATAACAACATCTCTTAGCCTCTTTGGCAGTAAACAAATACTAAGAAGATTGGATCTTATAGAAAGTTAGATGAGCCTTGCCTTTGGACATTTAGAGTTGTAGAGGTTTGTATATACACAGGCAATTCATAGACTTCTGAGTCTCTCAGTAACCAAACATCTTTAATACTTTTTAAAAGCTCGTGGTGTATGTTGTTCTAAAATGTCTTATGATGCAAGTCTTACTTGAACTAGAAAATGGTTGATGTCAACCTGTAATTCCTTTATTTTTCATGAATAAAAGGAATTCAAAATGTAAAATTTGTTATTAATAAAATGTGCCAATTTTGATAATCCCTTCTAATGTAGGCGTAAGTCAATAGCAGCCTATTATCATCTGACCTTGGTATAAGCTCATCTATGGAATTTGAAACTACTATAATTGATCCACGAAGGACACTATTGCCAGGATGCTTGAAAATAAATAATGACAGGATAGATAATATTGTATGATGAAGTGTGAACATATTCTTTGTTCTTCCTTAAAGGCCACTGAATCTTTGTTGAATTTCATGATGTATTAATATGTCACTATACATTTAGGTTCTGAAGTATACAATATATTCTAGCCAGAATGCTTGCCAAGATACTAGTGCCAGAATTGAAATACTGCAATGTGTTTATTGAACAGCATAAACATAATAAATAGGACTGCAGGTTTATATTTTACTGTGAAACCTCAAAGTGATCAAAGGAGAGGGAGAGAGAGAAAGAGGACTCACAAGTTCTGAAAAACTAAAACCAATTCTCAGGCACTTACCAATATAATTAATAATGCAAATATCATGATATAAACACGCTGTCTTTACTGAATTCCAATTGTATTTCAGTGTGTTAGATTCTCTCCTGACATTGCTTCTATTCTTTACAATGGATTTCTGAGACACGTGACAATCCCATTTTACAGATGAAAACACCTAAGGTTCAGAGAGTAAAGAAACTTAGCCGAAGACACAAAGTTAGTGAATGACAGAGCTGATTTTTGAATCTCTATCAGCTGAAGTGCAAAACCTATACCATTTACATTTCACAAAGCTGATTTATTAACAGTAGAAAATAAGCAAACGAAATTTATAGTAAAAAAGTTAATATTTGTTTTTAGAAACTTGAGTTGAATCCACTGTTAAAAGGCAATTCAGTACACGGAATTATGTTCTAATGAACTTTACAAATCTGTAACCTGATTCATTGCGTGATTCATTGCGTGCAAGTCTTACCAATTTAACAATTTTTCATTTTGTCAATGTTTATTTTATAAGGCAAGTAATAAGTTTTAGTATTACAAACCCCATAATATTTTTGTAGCTTTTATTTTATAAACATTGTCAAATCACATGTGCCAAATCAATTCAATAACTCGAATTGTAAGATACTAATTAAGCAAGTTGTCCAGAACATGATACTTTTCATGTTTCAATTGTGGATTACATTTTCATACAATTTGTGTCTCATCCATCAAAAACACTAACTGATATTAATATACAAGTCTCTATTCTGGGTGCTAAGGTTTATAGAGTATGAGAAACAGTATTTGATTTAAATTCACTTTGTAAACTACTCATTGATTATAGATTGTTCCTCTAATATCAACAGCCGTTATATATATTATATATATATATATATGTTTCAATTGACCCAACGTTTTAAACACAATGTTGTTTTGTATAACATCACAGAAAATCCTGTAGAATGAGCACATCATCTTCCTTCAGAAATTAAGGACTGAAGGTTCAAAAGATAAGTAGCTTATGCAAATTGACACTCACTGCTAGTAATTGGCAAAGTCAGAATTCAAATATAAGAATATCAAATTTTATAAACCACGTTCATTTGACAATATGAAGGTGCCACCTATTCTCACTTTGCTGAGAGAGAATGTAGTCTCTATATTACTACATTACTTATCATGATTCTTTTTTTTTTTTCTTTTTTGGACAGAGTCTTGCTCTGTTGCCCAGGCTGGAGTGCAGTGGCATGATCTCGGCTCACTGCAGCCTCTGCCTGTCAGGTTCCAGTGATTCTCCTACCTCAGCCTCCCGAGTAGCTGGGATTACAGGTGTGTGCCATTATGCCTGGCTAATTTTTGTATTTATTTAGTAGAGATTGGGTTTCACCATGTTGGCCAAGCTGATCTCCAACTCCTGACTTCAAGTGATCCACCCGTCTTAGCCTCCCAAAGTGCTGGGATTACAGAGATGAACCACATGCCCGGCCCTTATCATGATTCTTAGTCTAAATTACATCATAATGACATTGCTTATTTATATGCTAAACATCACATAAATACAATTATTCTATGTGCACCAAATCTGAACTATCAGGTAACTTTTATTTATTGTTATGTGTAAAACAAACTATTTCATCTTTATTTTACAAAACACTTCCAAGACATTTCATATAAATAGTTTAAATTTACTTTTATCTCTATCTTATTTTCCTGATGCTGGTAGTTGCCATATTGTTGAATAATGTTTGTATTCTATTTTAGCAATGTTATATGTTCTTTAAATGGATTATCTTATTCAGTAATCACTTTTCATTCACATTAGAGATGAAGAAACTAGGTTCACTGAATTGAAGATTTGACCAGCTTCACATAGTCAGTTTCTCAGTCTGGCATTGAACGCAGCCTGTTGGATTCAGAGCCTAAGGATAAAGGATGGTCATTCATATTTAATTTGATGACCTCATGTCACCTCAAAGTGAAATTATTTCTGAATTGTTAAGAAGGAATGTGAAATATAGGTTTCCAAAAACCATTTTCTTGAAATATAGAATATATAAATAAAGTGTGGCAATGCTGTAATCATTATGGCCCAACTTGATGAATTTTCAGAATTTGTATCCTTGTCAATAACCCCCAGATAAGAAACAGAACATTATTTCTCCAGAAGCCCTTTTATCTTCCCTTTGAGACACTGCCTTCCTACAAGGAAACCCCTGTGCTGATACCTAACACTAGATTTTATTTCTACCTATGTGTGAGCTTTATGGAAATACGATTATACTGTGCGTGTCCTTTTGTGTTTGGTTTCTGACTAAGATTAACTTTCCTAGAATTCAATCCTGAGATGGAGATTGACAAACAAGAATTTGACTTGGAAGACCTCATAGCAGAATGGCCCATAAGGGAGTAGAGTAGGGAGGTTCTGTCAGAAGGAGGAGTTGAATGGATATGTAGTTTCCCCCAGAGTCCTCATCTGGGCCCACACAGGACTGGGAGCTTCATGGCACAAATGAGCAAGAGGGCCAGGCCTTGACCATCTCAGTCTTGAAAAGGGGATGGAGGAGGTGCACTTGCATTTGCTATAGTCCACCTGCCGGGCTGCTGAAATCCACATGCTTCAATTAATTTCATGGGGAAGAGTTCCTCCAGGGAGTAGAATGAAGCTCTAGCTGTAGGAGCTGATGTCCTGGCTGCACTGCACCTCCTCATGTCCTTTCTCTCCTGCCAATACTAGATTCCCCACATCCTCTGTTAGCATCTCTGTCTAGATGGATAACCAGGTAAAGTGATCCAGATCTCCATCTGAACACCATGCCTTCTCAGGCTGCAGCACTTCCCCATACTCCATCATTGTTGGGCAAAGAGTATCAGAAACACCCAGTGAATTACCTGATGCCAGACATGTCCTTCCCTGCCTCCTTGTGAATATCATGGGCTTATTGCTCTGTAATAGCATCTCCTCCAATCTGCCATCACCTAAAAAGGCAGCACCACTGAGCATCGCAACATTGCCTGTGCATGTCTAGGCAGTGCATTTCTTAGGACTTTGGTAAATCATGTATTATCCAGGACGGAGTGTGCGGACCTGGTGGGTTTTCTGGCCTTTGTATATCCTGGAATCTATACTCTATCATGTTCACTTCTCTGTATGTTTTTCTTTTTCTATTGTTGGCCTTGTTTTGGACCATTGCCACCGCCAAATTTCAGAGAGTCATCTTAGCAGCAAGACTTCTGTCTTCAGGTGTCCTTTTAAAGATATAAATCCTATATAATAAGTGGCTGTTCCTTATCAATAAGGTGTTCGTTATTAAACTTTATGTTTCTCCACACTTGGGCATAGACCCTGAACCCATCCTCTCAGCTCTAGCCATGCATGTTGGGTAGGTGCCACAGCCCCTTCAGTGTAGACACCCTTCTCTGTTAGCAGAGCCAGCACTTACCCAACTGGATTATGTTGTTACCTGACCTAGTTATTTGTCTGGCAGCCTGGAGAAGAAGCCGATTATATCTTGAATAGGGCACTTGCTATCTTGCAAGGCAGAGCCCTCTGCATCATGTTTATGCCAGGCAGAGATGATAGCCTTAACAGAGTGGAGTGGGCACTTCTTTAGGCCCAGGAGATTCTGGGGAATCTAGTGATTAGAGATTTTCAAGTGCATTAATTGAGATATTCCACATCTCAAGGTCCCCCTCTTTGCTAACACAGGACCAGGCCTTGGCACAGCTGACTTGCTGGGGCTGGCTGAGATGTCGAGTTTCCCTTATCTTTAAGCCCTGAGCCTTATCATCAGCCCGTTCTGCATCTGACCACAGGAAATGAGTCTCTTTACACAATACCAAAGAGATGTAGTAGTTAGTCTTGCAAGATGAGGACGCCCTTCCCCACTTTGACTCCCCTGACATTCTCCCTATATAAGCATGTCTCCTGGAGAAATCGAGCTTATTTTTTGCTCCCCTTGAACCTGGGCTGGACTTTTGACAGGGTGTGACCAATCAAATGTGGCAGAAGTGATGGTTGTGTTCTCGGACTTCCAAGCCCATTAAAGGACTGGCAACTTTCTCTTTCTTCTCTTGGAACCCACCCATCATGCTGTGAGGTGCCCAAGCAACATGAAGAGTTCACAATGAGGAGGACTGGGTGCTCCAGTCAAAATCCTAAGCTGATATCCTAGCCTAGGGCTAGAATCCAATGCCAGCCGCATTGAGTGAACCATATTGGATGTTGCAGAATGTGGAGCCTTCAGATGACTCCAGCCAATCTCACAGGGAGAAGAAAAGCTGCCTTGCTGAGCCCAGTCAACCTACAGATTATGAAAGATAATAAAATGGTCATTATTTTAAGACAAAATTTTGGGGGTGATTTGTTATGCAGCAATGGAAAACAGAAATCGACTCCCTGTGGTCTGTTCACTTTGCTGTAAATTGCTGCTTTCAGTTTTTCATTGACTTTCTCTGGTATACTCTAAGCAAGAGCCATCTGATCCCATTACTATAGTTATGAATCCACCCAAACCTTGCAAACAGCCATGATGCTGTATCCTCCTGTGTATTCTTTTCTGCCATTAAAAGTTTTAATAACTGTACCATTATCTTATCCCAGGGGCTATCAGTTCTCTACTGATGACGGGTCTCCATTGTTAGCTGTATGGTGGGTGATGCTTGGACTCTTCCTTGTACCAACCCTCTTTTCTTGAGTTCTCCAGGAAACAGACTCTGAAACTCAGAGAGTTGCATGAGAAAAAATTTACTAGAGAGCCCTCTTGGCAACACCATCTCCAAGGGTCTGAGAGAAGTAGGTTGGGCAGAGGGAGAATTTGAACTCAGATGCAGTTGCACCAAAGGCCTCAGTCAAACCCATGAGGTGCTCTGGAGTAAGGACTGTTCTCCAGAGATGTCCCATATTGAGGCAAAGGGCAGGCCCATATCAGCCACTTATTGAATGAGGGTCGTTCCTTTTGCCAGAGAAAGTCAGGCATGAGCCTTCAGCAGGCAAAACTCCTGGAGCTGGGAAAACGATTACCTCAAGTTGAAGTGAGGATTCTCTGTGGCACACCATGTCATGCGGGACAGCATCTTTTGTTGGTTATGATTGTGAGATCCATCGATGTTGTCGTGCATAGCAATAGTTTCTTCTCTTTGTGTCACTATCTTAAACTTTTTTGATTGCTTCTATTGCTATGAATGTTCCTAATTCTATCTTTTGATTATATATATATACACACATATATATATACACACACACACACACTCTCACATATATATATATTTGGGCGGAGTTGTATGTCTGAAAATAAAATTGCTGGATCAGAGGATACTGTATATGTAATTCCACTTATAGCAAACACAGTTTTACAAAATGTTTTAAGTAATTTATGCTTCCATCAGCAATGTATGAGAGTTCTGTTATATATGGTTTCATACTTTCATATTCCATTTTAATGTTTGGAAATGGGATACTTAATATATGCATATGTATTTTACATGTATATACCTATATGTATGTTTCTGGTAATTCTCAGAATGCTATATTATTTGGAATTATTTAGAATCTACTTTAAAAATGGAAGTTTATTTTATTGTTTTGACTATTTTAGTATTGAAAATCTAGCTAGACTTATTGAATTTTTCTACCTTTTTTTTATTTTTCTGTAAGTTATTGGGGTACACGTGGTACTTGGTTACATGACTAAGTTCTTTAGTGGAGATTTATGAGAACCTGGTACACCCATCACCTGAGCAGTATACACTGCACCATATTTGTTGTCTTTTATCCCTTGCCCCCCTCCCACTCTTTCCAAGCCCCCAAAGTCTATTGTATCATTCTTATGCTTTTGCATCCTCATAGCTTACCTCCCACATATCAGTGAGAACCTACCATGTTTGTTTTTCCATTCCTGAGTTACTTTACTTAGAATAATAGTCTCTAATCTCTTCCAGGTCATTGCAAATGCTGTTAATTCATTCCTTTTTATGGCTGAGTAGTATTCCATTGTATACATATACCAGAGTTTTTTATCCACTCGTTGATTGTTGGTCATTGGTTTGGTTCCACAATTTTGCTATTGTGAATTGTGCTGCTACAAACTTGTGTGTGCAAGTATCTTTTTTCAAATAATGACGTCTTTTCCTCTGGGTAGATACCCGGTAGAGGGTCAAACAAATCAGTAAGAAAAAAACAATCAATCCCATCAAAAAGTGGGTTAAGGGCATAAATAGAGAATTCTCAAAAGAAGATGTACAAATGGCCAACAAACATATGAAAAAATGCTCAACATCACTCAACATCACTAATGATCAGGGAAATCCAAATCAAAACCACAATGTGATACCATCTTACTCCTGTCAGAATGGCAATAATCAAAGAGCCAGTTAAACTTTAACCTGCATAAAGCTTTAACATAAATAACTAAAGACGTTGTCTTTCATTGATATTAATTTTATATAATTTGAAGATAGCAAATCTTCAAAAGGAAAAATGTATTGATTTTATTTTCAGGATTTGTGAATTCTGTGATAGAGATAGGAAGACAAAAGGTTGCTATTTCTCACACCACATTATCTGTAAGATACCCAAATTTTGCAGATAGCGTATTACTGCTTACTGCCTTCCATGTAGGAAGTTTTCCAAATATTTTAATCTACTTGGAAAAAAAGAATTATAGAAACTGCAAAAGAAGGAAATAAATAACAAAAATTAACTGTAGTCACATGTGTCATTCTCTTTTCAGCATCATTTTTTTCTTTATAACTTAGACAACATGGAATACTGTCAGTAACCACCTTTTCTTGCCTAATATTTTACATTGAGTAGTTTCTTTATCAAAAAACAAAACCCTAAGTTACTATTTTTAAAATTATTTTATACTTTCCATGTGGTAGATATATCATTATAATTTATTTAAATAAGCTATTGATGGAAATTTGGGTTGTTTTTATTTTTTGGCTTCTACAAAATACAATGTGTGTGTGTGTGTGTGTGTGTGTGTGTGTGTGTGTGTGTGTGTGTGTGTGTGTACTAGTTTCATTTGCCAATTGAGCTTAAAATCTAGAGGGAATTGCTAGTCTAGGTTAGAGCGTTTTCCTAGATGTTGTCAAATTAACCCCAGAAATATTCTTATTTGACAATGATATACCTACCTCTGCTTTTGAGTATATGATTTTTCTACACTTTGGCTGATAATACAGTTTTAACAGTGAATTACCTTTGCCAATCTACTATATGAATAATATATGTTATTACTTTAATTTTTATTTCTTCTTAGTAATGAGACTGAATTTTTTTTGCAGGCTTATACTGGACATATTAATTTTGTACATTTTGTTTTACTCGTTTTTAATTGGTTTGCTCATCTTTTATCAATTTCTATCAACTATAAACCTTTTGCTGTCCCAAATGCCAGTATGTCGTGTATGCCATATCCCTTATACTAAAGTCATGTTTATATCTCACCATTGGTTTTCAGCTCTTATTGTAATTTTGACGTATTCTTTTTTTTTGGTTTTTTGTTTGTTTGTTTGTTTGTTTGTTTGTTTATGGTTTCTGGTTTGGCCTTATGCTTATAAAAAACCTTTTCAATCCCTGTTTCTTCTGCTGATTTTAGTCAGCAGTTGGATGTAGTAACAATAGTGAACTGCCTACTGTTTTAGTTCTGTGCTTTTTATGGTATTTTCTATGGCTGGCATAGCACCTCTGTTCCCCCACGCCCTGCCACACACACACGAATGCGCACACCATTATGACCACTACTGTGAATATGCACCTGATAAATATCGACCCTTTTGGGAAGACTCTCATCAAGAATGACTTTTCTTTGGAGCTTTCCTGACTTGCCTCGCTTTCTCCTCTCTGTGAAGTTGACTGTTCTTTTCTTCGTCTTTCCTTCTACCACCTCAAAGGGATCTATCACAACACCTTGAATACTTTAAGACCCAAACTTGATTACAGATTCATATGATCTTACTCAACTCTAAATTCTTTGACAAAACTCATGTTCATCTCCATACCCCCAGAGTGTATGATAGCACCTGCTGCAGGAGAGTTGCACAATAAATGTCTGTTGAGTGCCTGTCAGATACTTTTCTTATTTATTTATTTATTTATTTAGAGACTGAGTCTCACTCTGGCGTAATCTTGGCTCACTGCAACCTCCCCCTCTTGGATTCAAGCAATTCTCCTGCCTCAGCCTCCCAAGTAGCTGGGATTACAGACACATGCCACCACTGCCAGCTGATTTTTTTTTTTTTTTTTTTGTATTTTTAGTAGAGACTGGGTATCACCATGTTGGCCAGGCTGGTCTTGAACTCCTGACCTGAAGTGATCCTCCCACCTCAGCCTCCCAAAGTGCTGGGATTACAGGCGTGAGCCACAGCACCTGGCCTGTTAGATACTTTTAGATACATGATTGAGGGAAGGGATTTGCCAGACCCAGAGAGCTCCTAGGAAGTACAGCAAAGCCTAATGCCAATGCTAGGTTCAGTTGACTGCTCTGTGTTACTGCTACTCTACTTGCAGGTGGAGTCAGTAATGAGGATCAGTAAGCATATCCTTTGTACAGATAACTAAATCCAGAAAGTTTACATTGAGATTCCCTCTTTCATTATCTAGCTTTCGTCTAGCTAGAACTTACTTAATTGACCTGTGTAAAGATGACATCTCTCTCTAAAGGGAAAAAGTTGGGCAGCCCCATAGTACTTTCTGGTGGCTAGAATTAAAAGTCCTCCCACCCCCAATTTTCTTGTTTTTTGTTTGTTTGTTTGTTTGTTTTTGTTTTTTTACAGCAAATGCTACTTTTTTCCCCTTTAAATTGTGTTTTGCCCATTATTTTTTCTGGTTGGTAAAATTTGCATTGCTAAAGTGGGATTAAACTTAACTGTTATTGTTTTGTGGCTAGAGTTGCATGGGGTAAGCCACTTTCTTACATAAAGTAAATAGGTTTCATGGTTCAGCAACTAACAAAAATCTAACTTAATGTGACAGGAGAGTGCAATTTGAAAAGTAAAGCTCCCAATGATCATAAAATCATCAACTTCTTTTGAGTGAGAAGAGACCACAGAAATTGCTTTTTATTCAAACTGCCAACCAAAATCAACATTGCAGAAATATATTTATCCAGCTTTTGACTAAATTGTCTCAGTCTGCACTTTCTCATAAGGCCTCTAATTTTATATTTTATATAGTTCTCATGCTTATAAGATTTATCCCTATTTCAATATCAATTCGTCCCTCTTTCTCTCCATTTACTATCGCAGGACTCTTCTAACTGGCTTGCTGGTTGTCCTCTAATTCATTCCCTGCCACAACCACTCCCAACATCCTACTCGAATTCAGTGTATAGAGAGAATTAGAGGCTAAAAAAGGATATCTACTTATGCGCTGCCTCTCTTCCCACGTGGCAAAAAGAGACTTGTCTTTTCCTAGCAGTGTGAACTTGGACATTCACAAACCTCTGTCAATCTGTTTTCTCAGTTATAAGGCATGATAATACCTTCCCCACCTCACAGAGTTGTTTCACAGATTAAAATGTGTGCACAAAAGCACCCTTAAAACTAACATAAAGCAAGGCTTTATGTTAAATTCTCTTGAGACAGGAGAATAGGGTGTGGAGGTAGGGAACCTAAGGCTGATTCATGCTGACTTCCTAGAACTAAATCGAATGCAAACCCCCAACTTTCCATGCTCAAGTAACAATTGGACCAGGGGTTACTGCCTTTGCAAACTCCCCTCCCTTTCTGCATCACAGATGAAAAATGGAAACTACCTCTGATTGGTCCCCTCCCACAACCAATCGGACTGGTGGTGCGCCTAGTCTTCATCGGCATAGGGTTATAACTTTGTAACCACTTCATCTTCTGATTGGTCCCCTCTCACAACCAATCAGACATTTGCCTAGGGTGCAACTTTGTGACTTCACTTAAGTCTCTGGTTGGTTGCAGAAGGCTTGCAGAAGGCAACCAGTCTGCAATCAGACTGGTTGCAGGCCACGCCTTCACTTACATAGGGCATAAACCAAGTAATTAATGGGAATCCTCTAAGGTTTAAATACCCCAGAAAATTCCATAACCAGGGCTCTTGAGCTGAGCCTGCTCCCACACTGTGGAGTGTACTTTCACATCAATAGATCTGTGCTTTCATTCCTTCATTCTTTAGTTGCTTTGTTTGTACTTTTTGTCCAATTCTTTGTTCAAAATGCCAAGAACCTGGACAACTGGTAGTCAAAACCTTCCCCCAGTAACAAGTCTATTCTCTAAAGCTAGTTTGGATCCCCTCTTTGTGACACCAGTGATTCTAGTGTTTTAAGTGAACTCCCTGGACCCATCTTTGTCTTGAAATAGTCTTCTAAGCACACAAGGTAAGTCAGTTAGGTGAGAAACTGTGAAAGCCACTTTGTATTAAGTGTAAGAGTGTAAAATGTCAATCTTCAGAACAATATTGTGTCCCCTCTCACTGTCTATTTTATCATTATACATATATATTTATATTTTAATTCTCAGAAAGTGGCAAACTTGCTGAGAAAGAAAAAAAATGGCACTTTGAAAACATGTTCATTGTGGTGTTCTTTGAATAATTCCTGACGCAGTGCTGGACTTAAGGAAATATGGTTTTTTCTTCCTTCCTTTCACTTGCAATTAATTATGAATGTTTCAAAGTAGTGTCTGATCTATTCACAATAGCAAAGACTTGAAACCAACCCAAATGTCCATCAGTGACAGACTGGATTAGGAAAATATGGCATATATACACCATGGAATACTATGCAGCCATAAAAAAGGATGAGTTCATGTCCTTTGTTAGGGACATGGATGCAGCTGGAAACCATCGTTCTCAGCAAACTATCGCAAGAACAGGAAACCAAGCACCACATGTTCTCACTCATAGGTGGGAATTGAACAAAGAGAACAGTTGGACCCAGGAAGGGGAACATCACACACTGGGGCCTGTTGTGGGTGGGGGTAGGAAGGAGGGATAGCATTAGGATAGCATTAGAATGTAAATGACGAGTTAATGGGTGCAGCACACCAACATGGCACATGTATACTTATGTAACAAATCTGCACGTTGTGCACATGTACCCTAGAACATAAAGTATATATATATACATATATATATATATAAAAGTAGTGTCTGAATTCCAGAAACTATCCAGATAAAATGACATAGGAGGTATTGTAAATCTGTCATCTATGTTTTGTTGATATATGCTTTTTCCACCAGTGGAAAATGGACCACCATGTTGCCCTCTAATTTGATTGCCTTGAGGCATGAGGGATAACTAAGGTATTAATACTTCTGCTTTGGCACGGGTGTTCTAGGTGCTGATATTGCAGGAAAAATCCCTCTTCTTTTTCAACTACTAACTAAAGTACTGAAACCTCACTTATGAATGTGAATACTTTTCCAACTATGTGTAATTGAATGTACTTAAATTTAAGTAGTTGCTTATGTTCTTGTTCTTTCCGCATACAATGAAGGTACCATTCTTCACCACGTTTATTCTCTTAGTTCTATTTTTCTCAAAGAACTAGTAGGATATAGTTGCTTCTATTTTTAGCATTTATTTCAAGATCATAGGAAGGCATGGGGAGAAGCCTTTTTTGTTGTTATTATTTTTGTTTTAAAATCAAACTATTAGGTGCCTTACATAATTGGCCCATGTCTAGCATATGGGGATATTTTACTGTCCTATGACTTTGCTGTATTTGTCAGTCCTTTATGCTTTTTCCTCATATTATTATAATATCTGATTTCATAGGATTTCCTTTTAAATGGACATTTTCCTTTGAAAGAATTTGAAAAAGATACAGAAAAAAATTATGTAGAATAAGAAAATACAGACTCCATTCAAATTCATTAGATGTATTTTAACCCTCCAAGCTATTTCCCAGTAATATATGTAAGAGTAAATTAGTTTTTGTCTTTAATATTATATGTTTTTGTCAACTCATGATAGCTATGCTTAGACTGTCTACCTTGTGTATTACTACCTGTGGCATTTATATTTTGTTGTTGTTTAAGCTTTATTCCAACTTCTTCCTTGCCGTGTTTTCTTACGGTCTCCACAGTAGCTAGAGCGTGCTCAGCAAATGTAAACTCAGCTAAATAATTATTAGGAAGGAAAACTGACTTCACAGGAAAAAAATCAAAATATATTTCAAACTCAACTAGAACTGAATTTCGAGTTATCTAATGCTATTGAATGAGATTTCACTTGCTCTCATTCATTAATTAATATCCTAAAGAGTTATCTCTTCTTTCCAAGTCAAGTATAGTGAAATACTCATATGCTTATAAAAACGAGAAACTGTTGGATAAGGAACATTTTTATCACCATCTTCCCCTCACTACACCCTTTGCACTTTCCTCCCTGAAAAGTCCTGTGACTTCAGTGTCTGGCACGTGGTATCTCCACAGGCACCGATCCTGAGAGCAATTTGGCAGAGGAGTTTTGACTGGGACTGGGAAGCTTAAAGGTTGATGACCAGATAGTTTGGGAAGGAACTCCCTTCCCACAGTATCTGAGCAAGTGGGACAAAGGGCTGCAGAAGGGAGCCAGGGAGAAAAAATAAAAGTGAGACCCAGTTCTTCTTTTTGATATTTCATAACCTAATTACTTAAGTGTGGAACCTTCTCCAGAGTATCAAATAGATCTTGCAAATAACCCATGGACACTCAACTACAGTTTGACAAGAAAAATAATAATAAAAAGAAAGAAAGGAAGAAAAAGCTATTTCCATTCCAAGGGACAATCTCAGCCTTTTTCATAACTATTTAAAAATTTGCATGCACACAGGAACAAATGTTTCCATTTTAAAATGTAACAAGACTTTGATTTGCATTATTAAAACATTTCTTAAAATATAATTTATAATTTGGCAGGAATATAATCAATGGTGGAGGGCAACTTTGTCATCAGAATTTTTGTGTGTATTTTAAAGCATACATGGTGACATATTTCATATCATTTAAAAATTGTTAAGAGAATTTTTCACAAAAACATCTTTTATTTTCAAGCATAGACCACATTAAGCATTATTATTGTAATACCGAGTTTTAAAAATGAAAATTAAATAACTAGACTTGTCGTTATCTGGGTAAAATTACATTATATTTTCTGAATTTTAAAAATTCACCCTATATATTCCAGGAATATTTTAGTTGATCACAGAGAAGTGGACTTTTTGGCGGAACTTCAGTACTTGGTTTATAGATCAGGTAAGCATTATATGCTCTCAGTCCACATTAATAAGCAACCACTCACACATTACAATGGACACTTTTAAACAGCAGTAGGGCCTATAACATATCAACTTTAAATTTTGCCAACATTTCCAAATCATAACTAATAATACCTACCATTAATTAATGTAGAAAGTACCCCTTTAGTTTGCGACATTATTCAGAAGAAAAAGAAATGGTAAGAATATCTTTAAACCTAGTATTAGTCATGGTCAGAGTTCTACCATAATTCATATATTGAGCCATTATCTTTTGCAATATAATCTTAAGTGGAGATTTCAAAGTGTGCAATATTGTTGGAGATAAGAACATCTATAAATCTGTACAATCTCCATTAAGGCTGGCTTGACCTGTAAGCATTCCAAATAATTGCTTTGGGAGACAGGGAAATTTTGGTGAGGGATGTGGTGAAAAAAATAAGCCAGACTGCATTTGCTACTGGCTACAGACATCATTATGGACTCTAATGGTCCTTTTGACTGTCTTCTTTCTACTTCCTCTAAGTTTTATTTTTGCAAAGCAACTTTTTACCAATTCAGTGCTTTTTAATAATTAAAAAAGCAATACTCTACAATGGTAAAATCCGAATGTTAAAAAAAAAAATTGGCTTTGAGATCCGATTCTGATGTTCATGGGCCAAGTGACCTTGAAAATGTCATTTCACCCTGTCTGAATCGTTCGCATCTGTAAAATAGAATTAACCATGTCTTCCCAGACTGCTTCCCATGGTTTTCTTGAAGAGCAAATAAGGCATTTTCTTTGTTATTTTGAAAATGACGCTGCTAAGTGAATGTGTGAGATTATTATATATTAGTTCCTAACATTAATGATATAAATAGAGATATCTGTTTCTGATAAACCTGGTTTGTTCACCAATTTAAAAGTGATTTCCTCAAATTTAGTGGATTAAATGAAACATTATAAATAATATAGTTGTGAGTTTAACTATGACCTCTTATACATCTTAATGTCCTAAAGGAATGTTAATATTATAGCTAGATGACATGAAGACATTGACTTCTGATTAGGTACTTATTGGCCAAAGAGTGGCGAAGTTCAGTTATTGCCACAAGGGATGATAAATTGTAGTGTTCTCTGAAAGGTGTAATCAGTAGCCCCCTGCTATTGGATTGTGTAAGTGCTGAGGCTACTTTCTCTCAAGGAACCCTGGCACTTTACTCTCCCTGTCTGTGTCCCCTCAGTGTGGTGCTTAAATCACCTCGTGCTTGTTAAAATATAGATTACCGGGCCCTTGCTGCCTGAAGCCTTAAAACATAGTTTAGAATTTGGCAGGAATATAGTCAATGGGGGAGGGAAACTTTGTCATTGGAATTTTTGTATGTATTTTAAAGCAGGCATTATTACCTATCATTTAAAAGTTGTTTTGTTCAGGTAAATTTTAAGCTAAAAACATATCTTTTATTTTCTTTTCAAACATAGATAACAGTAAGCATTATTATTGTAATGCCAACTTTAAAAAATGAAAATTAAATAATTAGATTTGTCATTATCTGGGTCAAATTACATTATATTTTCTGAATTTTAAAAGTTCCACCTACATTTTCCAAGTATATTTTAGTCAATCATAGGGAAGTGGATCAAATTCCCTATGATCAATGGGATTATGCTTTTTAAAGAAGATCTCCAAATGCTGCTGACACACACTAATGATTAAGTATCGCTAGTTCTTGGTCACTAAATTCTCAGTCTGACAAATCAATAAGTGTAATTCTTCTAAATTTTATAAACAGAAAACTCAGAGGGGAAAAAAAAAAAAAACTTTCTCATGCCTAGTATAGTGTCTGGTACTTTTGTTCTGGATCTGTTTTTACTGGCAGTTGTGACTTTTTTGTTCTATCCGGAATAAGCAGCATGGTTTTTGCAAAGAAAGTAATTTTAAGAATGCAAAGATGAGCTCGTGGTGGCAGGTGCCTGTAGTCCCAGCTACTCAGGAGGCTGAGGCAGGAGAATGGCATGAACCTGGGAGGTGGAGCTTGCCGTGAGCCCAGATCGCACCACTGCACTCCAGCCTGGCTGACAGAGCAAGACTCCGTCTCAAAAAAAAAAAAAAAAAAAAAAAAGATTTAAGCTTCTTTCACATCTTTCATCCAGCCAGGGTCTGTGATTATTAACTGAAAAATTGTATAACCCGTTTTGACAAAGGAGTTTTGTGTTGTGAGCTATAATAGGAATTGGTTTGGCTTCACCTCCAACTGAAATAAATGAAACTTTGGATCTGATCACTAACCATTTTGGAATGCCTCTGCTGACATTAGTAATAGTGTGTCACTTGATTTCCTGTTTCCTACATGATTTGCCCAACCTGTTACCCTGTGGCTGATACTTAGACTTATAAGTAATTTGGAAGATTTTGACATATTTTAACTACCCAAGGAAGAGTTGACTTGTGTTTGAGCGTGAAAATAAGGACCTCCAGTGTATTTACAAATAGTAAACTTCAATAGGGAGGATAGGCTGAATTCAGGGAAAGGAAATCTTTGAAACTTTGAAGCCAAAGTAGATTGCTCTATAGCAGGAGTTCTTAAAGTGTGATCCCCAGCCATCTGGTTCAGTACATGGTGGAGGTTGTTATACGTGCACATTTTCAGGCACCACCACAGATTAGTATTCTTGCCTGGTGAATTAGCCATGATATGATGCCATCAGCTCTTAACTATATTTTCTCAACTTCTGACTTTGTCCAAACAGTCTTAACATCTCGGCCTCTTTGGTCACATAGGTTGAGCGGTTGAGCCTTAGTTTCAGCTGCTGTATCTACCAGTTGCTCCCCCAAGGGCCCCCCAAAGGACATTGTGTCCTGCAGTCTTTATTTCATGTCCTTTACACTTAGTGACATATATCCATGAAAATATACATGGGACACAGGAAAGAGCCAACCTGACAATTTCCTTCTCTGGATTGGCCCCAGTGGCCCAGGCATCATCTGCCCATTAGCAGATGCTGTAGCAGCAGGTTTGAAAACTCAGCCTGTCCTTTTTCTGTTTTGAACAACAGCAGGACAGGAATTGTCCTTCATAAGACATACTAGGTCAAAACTTGAATGTTTTCACAGAATTATTCCGGTCACCTTGTCCCCAGAGAAAATCAACCTGATCAGCCACCTGTTAACATCTTGTCACAATCTTTGATTGTTTCCTCTATTCCTAAAGGGAACACCAGCACCATGCTTGGCTGCTGGGGGGATGGGGAGTGCAGGCAGATGCTCAGGGGCGGCTGCAGGTGGATATCCTGGGTAGTGGTTCAGGAGGAAGCCCCCGGGATGTGGTGCAGGTGGATGCCTGGCAGGGGTAGGGGAACACGCGGTGCAGGAAGCTGCCTTCGAGAGTGGTGCAGGTGTCACTGCATATCCTCGATTTGTTGGCATCCCTATACTTTTTCTATTCAGGGCTTTATTAATGATGCTCTCAGGGCCCTTATGAAACTAGACATACCTAGCTTTTTACCCGAGTCAGGTTGCTGCTTAGTAAGCATAGCGATGAGCCGGTGCTTTACAGGTATTTATGCATGGAAGGAGGGAAGGCAGGTCTTGGGAAATACAGGGCACTTACAGAATAGGTTCTTTAGCTCCCTGTGAAGTGAAGGATACTCTTCTTCATTTTTTTCCAATAGATGTCTCTCTCTGTATCTCTTGCTTCTCTGCCTGCCCCTCTGGAGAAAGCCAGCCTCTGCACCTGTAATTGAAAAGTAGTAAGCATCACGTCCTGTGGGATTAATTGTGCTGAATCAGAGTGCTGGCTTTATCCCCAACAGTCTCAACAAAGGATTTCTGAGGAAAGATGGAGAAAAAACTATCCTAAGACGTTGTAAAATAGTGAAAAATAACACTTGACACCAGCTGCTGCTATATTTATATTTTTATTTCTCTATTCATTAGCTGTTTAATTTTGGACAAATAAACTTTCTGACACTCCGTTTCATCACCTGTGAGAAGGGATTCGAATAATACTTATTTTACAAGAATTTTTAAAATAAATGTAATTAAGATAAGGTAAATGCAGATAAATAGACCCTGAAAAACTAGTAGCTATCATTTGTTCCTCTTGTTGTTATGAGGAATTCTTGTTGGTAGTAGTAGATTAAGCATTTCCAGTGTAAAAAAGATAATCCCGTTTGGTGTCAGTAGTTTTTTAAACATACAAGTAAATCCTTTCTTTTTAACAATTTGACATTGAAGTGAGTTATCAAAAAGATATTTTGAAATCACCTTTCGTAATGATTTTTAAAATGGGTCACTCTAGGCCACCTGCGGTGGCTCACGCCTGTAATCCCAGCACTTTCGGAGGCTGAGGCAGGCGGATCACGAGGTCAGGAGATTGCGACCATCCTGGTCAACATGGTGAAAACCCATCTCTTCTAAAAAAAAAAAAATTAACCGGGGGTAGTGGTGCATGCTTGTAGTCCCAGCTACTTGGGAGGCTGAGGCAGGGGAATTGCTTGGACCCCAGAGGCGGAGGTTGCAGTGAGCCGAGATCACACTACGGCACTCCAGCCTGGTGACAGAGTGAGACACCGTCTCAAAAAAATGGCACTCTTGATCTGGAATAGCCTGGCTTGTCTTACACAGCTAAACTCTAAAACTTCTTCCAGGTTTGTGATTTAATGAATTACCCCTGGCTTAATGGACACAAAGAGTATTGATTTAAGTAACACAGATGAAAGCAAAGGGACAACAGTTTCTCTCCATTTACCAATTTCCAGTGTTTCTGAAGTGGCTCCTATATTTATCTTTTCATAGCAGCAATAGTGCCTTCAACGTCCATCCCCACAATCATCTTCCATCAGTTTCAAAACATTTTCTGTAATAGCTGTTAAGTTAATAGACATTGCGGGTCTGCTACACTGAGAGTTGGTAAACAATTTTTCCAGGATCAAGCAGGGCCAGGCATGTGTAATTTCAGTTGGTGTGTCCGTAGCATATCCACTAACTGTAATGCAGTTTCCTCTTTCACTGTATTTGACTTCAACTTCCAAGGTCACTGGAGAAAGTGAACAGTCACATTTCCAGTAATGAAAAAAAATTTGCTGCATTAAAGTGTTCTTTTTGTATTCCTGCAGAAAAACAATGGGGACAAATCGGGATTTTCAGGAATTCCTATTAGATGTTTGCCTATTTGTACTTAAAATGCTTAAACAGATGCTGTTCTTTTTCACTGTTTGCTTTTCGTAGATATGCCTTATCTCCTCATATAATTTTATGTGATCTATGGCTCTGAACACATACAAAGATTTTATGAATATTTATTGACATTAATTTTGATATACATTGGTATTTCTAAAAAAATAAATTGCAGAAACAATACACATCTGAGTACATACCCCTTAACTAATAGATCATATTGTATCCTCCATTCTCTATTTAGAATTATGCCTTAGGAAGTAATTACATCTTAAAACTAGAAGCACACACTAAATTAGAATAACATACTGATGAATGATCTATAAAACAGCATTTTTTCGCTCATAAACCCTGCTCTTAATAGCCAGATAAAAATGTCCTGCAAAAGATGATTTAAGAAATCTTTACCTCTAGCTGACTAATGTAAATTGTAAATACCACTGGTTCCTAATATATGGTAAGATTGATCTACAAAAATTACCAATTTATCCTTATGTATCTTAAAATTTTATCAACTAGAAACATAATAATGGTTGAAATTTACTTATTTCAGCTCAAATGATTCCAGATTCAGGACAGTTTTACTCCATTATCTTGTGGCTTGTACTGCTAATGAAAAAAGAAATACTTGTTATCTCTGTAAGGTGCAATAAAGAGTAAGGAGCATATCTGAGGAAAAATATATATGAGGACTTTTGCATTTCTGTTACAATATAAAAATGCATGCTGATAATTTCAAGTGAATATAATCAGTTCAAAGAAGGTGAACATAGGATCCAAGAAGTGCTTTGATATAAAGTGTGGTTTCAAAGTACATAGAAGTAATACATCAGATGTTTAAAATATTATTACCTAGACTTTACTGATTTAAAATGATCTATTTTAGTACTTACTCTGACTTTGATATCAGTTACAAGTAACCAAAATCAGTTTTCTGAAGCCAGGCTAAGGAAATATAGCCTTCTAATGACATAGTAAGTCATGGTTGTTGAGGAAACTAGTACTAATAATAATGACTACAACAACTTGTTATACATGCTGCACACTAGGTATTATGCAAAGGACTTTAAGTGACTTATTTTATTTACTTCTGGCAACTACCCTCTATGGAGATACTTTGTCATGCCTATTTGACAGGTAAAGGCATGGAACCTCAGAGTTTAAACACCCTGCCTTGGTTGTATAGCTAGTGAGTAACCCTGGGATCCAAACTCAGGTGTGTCTGGCTCCAGAGCCCATGTTGTTACCTTTTGGCTCTGGCATCTTCATTCCATGGCAGCTTTACCCGTTTGTTTTGTTCTTTCTCCACTGTGATTTTATTGTACAAATGATATTCTAATTAGCTTAGAGAGCAAATTTGTGCACATTATGCAATATGGATTTGGGAAACCATCAGCAAAACCCAGCCAAGGGCTCTTCATTCAGTGAACCACAGACACTGCCCTCCAGCATGCTCACCCTCTCCATCTGTCTGGGAGACTCATCCCTCCTTCTGGCTCATATGGTAAAAAGATATAGGAGGTTTCTCTCTCTTGCTCTTCCTTTTGTACTTCTTTTGGTCACCCAAGCCCCAGCATGAGTTTCTGCCTTTCCAAGTGAACTAACCAAATTGTTCTCGAGAGGGAAGAACATGTGGCTTCCTCTCAGAGACCCCCAGTACCCTGCACTAGTCAGCTCCACGTGGCTATGGGAAATCTTCCTCGTACTTTGATTCCTGGGAAAGGCTTTTTCCTTCCTATCTGTTGGACTTAAGAGTAGCAGAAGACCACAGTTCTTGAGAATAAGCCAATCTCTTTCCTTAATTTTGCTATTTTGGATAAACTCTGGGTCCTCATCATCATGAAGGACACTTCTACTGCAAAGTTGCTACTGTCCATGTCATTGGAGTGGCTGTGGAGTTCCATGCTGGATTTCCTGGTGGTCATATTCTTTTACAAAGTGGGGCTAAGGAACCTTTTGGAATCGTGGTCTTTGTTGAACATCCTTTGGATGTAGAAGCTTCATCCTTTTGCTGTCTCTGCCTTCTTTACACTTTTCTTCCTCGGACTGGAGATTGAATGTTAAATCTGTATTTGCTCTTACTAAGTCATAGAGGCAAATCCATCTAGAAAAGACTAACAGTATCTTTGAAACATCTACAGCCAATTACTCTAGCATTGCCTGTGCCTGCAGCCGGTGGAGCGAGAATGTCTGTTAGCAGATGCTCCTTCAAATGTTTGTATTCTACAGAGTGCATATTTCTTGGGTTGAGGAGGCCCTGGGTCTTCTTCAGGTAGACTCTGTCACTTTTCCCATGGTCTAGTGTCGGAATGTAAGTGATCTTGAATTTGTCTTTATTGTGGGGTTTAGGAACATGTTAACTCCAGCTCCCACATTCAGTGTTTCTTGGGCATTTGATTGTGAATGTTTTTGTAATCTTTTCCGGTATTCCACCAAGGCTGTATAGCGTGTCCCCTCTCTCACACAGATTAGGAGTTTTATTATTTAATGGGTATTGACTTAAGTAGATTCTGTTATAAACTCATGTATTCAAAAATCATTAGGTTGAAAAAATGTTATTTGGCTCTCAAAAGATATATATTGTGTTTATTTACATTTACTGGAAAACACCATTTCATCTTCCCTTCACCCATCTCCACTCCTCCATGTTAATGAATGGCAGATCTTTACAGAGAACCAGCTACATGACCAGCAGGTCTCCCAGGTTAGGAGACCATCAGTCTCTGGCTATAGGTAATGCACGGAGTCCTCATACTGAGGTAGATGCTAGAAATAATAATTTTAAAAATAAGGCAAAATCTTGATTTTACTTTGTACCTCCTACTTGATTTTGAATGAGTTTATCTTGATTTCCTTTGACCCAGAGAAAAGCAATACTTACCTCCCCAATTTTTTAGAGATAGTAACAGGGATATAAAAATGAAAAAGAAAATATTACATAAAAGTTCATACCCATTTGGAATGTTATTTTCTCTTTCTTTTTCTTTTGTAAGTTGATAGGGGAAAATGTGAACTTAGATGAGGAATTCCTAATGCAGTGTGCTATTTCTTTTACATCTTGTGTTTTGTGTTGGAGCACTTCAAAATTAGGCATGAAACTCAAAGTCTGAAAAATCAGAAACTGGAAAATTAACATTGAAATGTCTGGGTAATTTTTAAAAACTGTTACTTGTTTCCTTTGTCCAAACATCATTATCTGACTGTTCTGAGCAAGATTTTATTTCTGGGTAACTACTAACTTTCAGTACCAAATGGCTTAATTCAACACAGTAGGGCTGAATGAAGGGATTCCTGGCCTGTTCTCATGTTCACTTGTGCAGGCTGAACATGCTTTACTTTCAATAGATGAAAACTGAAACTCTGTAAAGCAATTTATGAAATTCTTTAAGAGAAAAGAGATCTAAAAATATCACTATTGGCATAAGAACCTTACTAATTTCCGTGATCATCAAAATCTTGATTTCTAAAAATAGATTTATTCCCACCTATTTAAAATAAATTATCTGATTCACTGGCAGAGGAATTTGTGTTACAAAGAAGATGTATTTTAACAATAAACTGTAGTTTTCATTTAAAACCTACATTTTCATAAATAATTAACTAGGCTAAGTATTCCAAAAATCAATTAAAGCCAGTGATTAGGGACATTCCATTTTGGGGATTTTTTTCCCCCAAATTCTTCTCCAAGGGAATCCTTCCATGTAGATGTGCATTTTTCTGGATTTTTATGTTATTGTTTAAATATTGTCACCTGAACAATTACATAGTTTGAAGTAAGTTCTTTCAAAATGCCAGTGAAATAGTGAATAAAGCAAAAGGAAATTTATTCTTAAATTCTTATCTCCCACACCTCAATAGCTTCTTGTTTCTTCGTGATTAAAGAACAGTAGACATTTGATCATTGATACTGATTAGAATTGTGCCCACTTATTAGCAGAAGCAAAATCCATGTCATCTAGTAAATGAATACATTTTTTTCGAGGCTCATGGAACTCATAGTCGTCCTTGCAGTGGCTTTCTTCTTTTTCTGTTTGTCTTCACATATGCAGAAACTTTCTTGTCACCTTATTATGTTTAGCCATATAGCTACTTTTGTGTTCATTTATTCAATAAATATTTATTGCATACCTTCTATGTATTGGTTGTTCTAGAGCAGGGATCCCCAACCGTCACACCATGGACCAATACCAGTCCCTGGCCAGTTAGGAACCAGGTTGCACAGCAGGAAGAAGGTGAGCCACGGGTGAGTGAGCATTACCGCCTGAGCCCCACCTCTGGTTGGATCAGCAGCAGCATTAGATTCTCACAGGAGCGCAAACCCTGTTGTGAGCTGCACGTGTGAGGGATCCGGGTTGTACACTTCTTATGAGAATCTAATGCCTGATGTTCTGAGGTAGAACAGTTTCATCCCAAAACCACTCCTGCCCCCAGTCTGTGGAAAAACTGTCCTCCATGAAACCAGTCCCTGGTGCCGAAAGGGGTGGGGACTGCTGTTCTAGAGAAGGGAGACTCCAGGTGAGTATAAGAGTAAAACAGATGTAGAGTTCATGTGCCAGCAGGAGAGACAAAAGCAATCAGACAAATACAAACGAAAATTCCATTACAAATTGTGGTGTAGCTACATCAACAAACTGTGGTTGAGATCCAGAATAATGGGAAGGGTTGCCATTTTAAGTAGATTGGTCAAGGAATGCCTCTTGAAGAAAGCAGCATTTGACATGTGACAATCAACCATCTGAAAAAAAAGAGGTAGAGTCCATTCCAGGTAGAGTGCAGAATGTGTGAAAAGGCTCTTGTGTGGGGAAGAGACTGGCGTGTTCACTAAATGAGAAAACATAAAAAGATGGCTGTAGCTGAAGCATAGTGAGAGAGGGGCATGGAGTAAGATAGAAGAGGAGTCTAGGTATGCAAATAAACAGGGGTCTTGGTAGACAGAGTTTTCATAGGCTCCAGTAAGAAGATAGGATTTTATTTTAAGTGTTTTTTTATTTATTTTAAGGCAATCAACAAAATTGTTCAAGTATGCAAGTGAGAAAATCAAATTTATGTCTTAAGAGGATCATTTATTTTGCTGGAAGGGAACCAACTATAGGAATTTGACAACCATGTGAGGGCTACTGTAAGTGGTAGATGATGAAAGTCTAGTTCAAATTGATGGCAGAGGATATATATAAATTCCTTATGTATTTTGGAGATAGAGTACACATGGCTTGCTGATGTAGGTATAAGGCATGAGGGTGAGGGAGAGAGAGGAAACAAAGATAACTTTTATGTTTCTGGTTGGAATAGTTGGCTGGGAGTGCCAGATCCTAAAAAGAAGGCTGGATTTGGAAGCAATTGGACATCAGGACTCCAGTGTTTTATTTTGTTCATTCTAAGTTTGCAGCATCTTTGAGACACCCAGGTGAAAATGCCAGGTAGGCAGTTTGAAATGTGAGGCTGGATCTCAGCAGCAAGACTTGGCCTAGGGATATAAAATGATGTTTAAATCCATGGGCCTACAATCACTGTAGACTCTACAGTTATTACAGGGACTAGTAGATTATAAAGTTTTCTGCCTTATATGAACCTTTAAAATTTGAGTAGGTGGATCAGCCAAGGGAAGAGACCTAGCAGCACTCTCTTTTAACTAGTTGTCTTCAAGAAGGCATTTTTTAAAGTGTGTTGTGACACAAGATCAAATTCCCTTTTTACTTGGAGCATCTGAAACTTGGATACAGCCTCAGAATAAATAATACATTATTAAATGGTCTATAATGAGGACCCCTCGAACTTTGTTAGCCTTTCATGAGAAAATTCTGGTGTATTTTCACTCAGAATTTCAGGGCCCAATCAAACAATAAGTGAAAAGATCAGGCAACTTCCTAAGGGAAGGCAGAGAAGTCCCACCTGGATGTGAGCAACTCCTCCACTAACTCCACAAGTCCTACCTGGATGTGACCATAATGATGTGAGGCCTCTATCCATGAATCTCAGGCTGTGCTCCCTACCAACTGCCCCTCAACAGGTTTTGGGCTACCCATCTGGGTTGCTGGTGGCAATTGCTGGCTCTGGAATCCATTTTTGCATGACATATAGTACTCAGGAGAAAACCGGCTTCATTTCCCTTGACCTACTTTCATCAGGAGAAATTGAACTTTTGGTTCATGAGAAGAGAGCCAGCAGTTGAATTTCTTCTTTTAAGGGTTTCTAACCAAAACAAATGAGAACAAGAAATCAGTAGCTGATTAAAAACCAACTATCTCAATCGACTTTGTCATGTGACTTTTTTTCTTTAAAAATATTTTTAGACCAAATGAAGAAGGTATGGTATTTATGTGTAGATGTGGAGGCAGTGAGGCTAGATTGCTTCTCCACTGCAGTAAACTACTGTTCTGGAGACGTTCAGAAACTCCTTTGGCTCGCACGAGGTAATTGTTTAGCCCAAGAACATGTGTTTCTGGGAACATACATTAACAAAGGGTGTAGATCTGTCTGACCAAGAGGCAAAATAAAAGTCAGTATTTCTGCTTGAGCAATCCTGAAGGTTTATGCTTCTAGGAAAGACCAGGTTATTTAAATTGCAAGCTGGAATTCAAAAGGGATGCTATGGGCTATGTAGTCACTTCTTCAGTTTCCTTCAAGCTAAGGGAATCTTCACCAATCAGTACCACAGAAGTCACTGAAAATAGGTGTCAGCCAGCTATCGGTTGGGGTGAGTATTACTCGGCATTTGAGGTAGCAAAGAAATAACCCTGAGTGGACACTAGAGGATGGTGAAATAGGTAAATAGGACTGTTTCTTGAGCAAGAAATTGAGATGCTAAAAAGTAAGAAACCCCACTGTGGGTCAAACTGGCCAAAGGCAAAAGCAGGATGAAGAAAGCGAACTTTCTGGGCACATCTTCTGCAACTGGACTCTGCCATTTTTCTTAAATTAAGGAAGGGTGGGAAAAGTGACCCAGTTGAGTTTTCCTAGTTGCAGAGGCCTCCTGCTCAGTGCTGTTGAAAAACAAATGCTCGCATTTGAGAAAGTGATTGCAGGAGGAGCATCTTCCTTGGGAAATATGTATGTCTGTTTTGTGGCGTAGATACGCTCTTCTGGGAGATTATGTTTATCTGGCTTAAAGCAAATTTATATCAAAAGGATACACTGGATTTGATCATATGTGTCAGTCGGGATAGACTAAGTTAAATTCAGGTAACAGTGTGGTTAAGGTATATAACCATTCTGTACTACTTACCATACCAAGCTGCTTTCTTCCAAGACGAGTGCAGGCTGATGGAGCAGGCCCAAGAGGAGCACTTCCAGTTGCAGGTCAGAGACAAAAGAGAACATGGAGGAACCATGGAAAGCAGTCTTAAAGATCTCAAAGCTTTGCCCAAAGGGGCCTCTACACTGCCCATGATTTTTATAGAAACTTTATTCATAATTGCCAAAAACTGGGAGGCAACCAAGAAGTCTTCCAGCAGTGGATGGATAAACTGTGGTACATCCAGACAGCGGAATATTATTCAGCTCTCCAGCCACCAAAAGGCATGAAGGAAACTAAATCCATACTAAGTGCAGTAAAACAATCTGAAAAGCCTATGTACCATATGATTGCAACTCTATGACATTCTAGAAAGGTCAGAACAATGGAGATAGTAAAAAAAATTGTGGTCACTAGGGGTTTGGAGGAATGGAAGGATGAATAGTTTGGGCACAGAGAATTTCAGGGCAGTGGAACTATTCTGTATGATACTACAATGGTGGACACATGTCATTATACATTTTTCAAAGTCCATAGAATGCGCAACACCAAGAATGAGACCTGATGTAGAAAACTGTGGACTTTGGGTGATAATGACGTGTCAATAGATGTTCATCAATTACAACAGATGTACCACTGTGATATGGGATGTCAACAGTGTTGTGAACCTGTGGGGACAGGGTTGCATGGGACCTCTGTCCTTTGCTTTCAATTTTCCTGTGACCCTAAAACTGCTACAAAAACATAAGATTAATTAAGAAAAAAGGGGGAGGAATACATCATTTTTTTCACACAATTTGGTATGGGCCAACATGGTATGGGAACATATATTCTTTCCATAAGGAAGGGCAGAGAGTATTTGGAGACTAATACAATACACCATAAGAATGTATTTCTTAAGATCAAAAACTATACCTGATTTAGCCCTGTAGCCACTTCGGGGACTAACACAGTGCCCTACATGTAGTTGGTGTTTAGTTAAATTAATTAATCTTCAAGTTGAAGTATCTTAGAAACATGAAGGAAATAGACATCTAGATTTAATAACGAAGACTATTCAGTAATATTTAAATTATGCATTATTAATTGCAGGTTGTAGTAATTGATGTGCATCTTAGTAGACATCATTGTGTGCCAACAGCAGACTCGTGACACAGAATATAACAGAATAATGCAGTTGCTCTAAAAGCCCGTTGGAGATGTACATCAATTTGCACATAATGGGTAGTGTGAACTAGTTCATTGGAATAACTTCTATTTTGACTATAAAAGGTACACATCCCATTGTAGTAATTTTGGATAATTCATGAAGATAAGAAAATAAAAATCATTTAATTTAACTAATCATAGAAAATCATTCTGCAATCATTCTGTTTTTGCTATCACCATTCAGTTGCTTTATACAATTTTCCATTGTAGTAAATTACACAGAACGTTAAGTTTACCATGTCAGCCATTTTTAAGTGTATAGTTCAGTAGTGTTAAGTACATTCGTATTATTGTACAATCAGTCTTCAGAAATTTTTCCTCTTACAAACCTGAAACTCTATGCTCATTAAGCAACAACTCCCCATTTTCCCCTACCCGTACCCCTTGGCAGCCATCATTCTACTTTATTTCTGTTGCTGTCAATTTGACTGTTCTAGACACTTCATTTAAGTAGAATCATAAAGTATTCATCTTTTTGTGACTGGCTTATTTTACTTCGTATAATGTTCTCAAGGTTCATCCATGTTGTAGCGTGTGTCAGAATGTCCTTCCTTTTTAAGGATGAATAATAATTCATAGTTTGTATATATCACATTTTGTTCATCCATTCATCCATTGATGATCAGTTGTGTTACTTCCACTTTTTGGCTATTGCAAATAGTGCTGCTATGAACATAGCTCTACAAGTATCACTTCAAGACATTGCTTTCAATTTTTTTGGCGATATACGCAGAAGTGGAACTGCTGGATCTTATGACAACTCAGTTTTTAATATTTTGAGGAACTGCCAAACTTTTTCAGAGTGGCTGTACTAGTTTACACTCCCATCAACAGTAGACAAGGGCTCCAGTTTCTCCACATCCTCACCTACACTTGTTATTTTCTTTTTTTGGTTTTGTTTTGATAGTAGCCAACCTGGTGGGTGTGAGGTGATATCTCACTGTGGTTGTTACTTTTCTGATACATATATGATCTAATTCTTAAAATTATATTAGATACTTTACAGTTAAGATGTCTTTGGCTGTAAGTGATAGCCAGGGGGTGGGGGAGTAACTTTTTCCTTCTTAATATGAAGTCTGAAGTTAGAAAAGAATGTGATTAAGAAAAGTTTGGGCATCTTACCTGCAATAGTTTCAGTACAACATGATTCCTTCTTCACCGATTTCTCTCCGCCTTTACACACTCCTTAAATGCCATTGTCCCAGTGGTTCTGTTCCTGAACTATACGTACCCTCTAGGCAAGCTCACTCTTTACCACAGCTCCAATAGCTCTCTTCACTAATGATCCCTAGCGCTATTGTCTCCAGGTGAAGGAATCTCTCCTGTATTCCAAGCTGCATATCCGTCCACCTCCTACATATTTCCCTATGGATGTGCCACAGACAAGTGTGCAAAAGTGAAACCATTTTTTCCTTTGAAACCATCTCCTTCTTGGTCATTAGCTTCAATATCCTCTAATCAGAAACTTCAGTGTCATTCTTGAATTTCCCTTCTCTGTGTTTTACTTTACCTTGTCCTGTCTGCTGTATTTCTTAGCGCCCTTTAGCATTGCCCTTACCCTAATTCAGAGCCTCATTTCTCTCTTGAAATATTGCAACGATTTAAATATGAATTTAGCTCGCTGTTTATGCCTAGCTTCCAATCCATCCTCAGCACTGCCGACCCCAATTCTTCCCCACTAGGCACTCAGTCCCTGTAGAGAACAGTCCAATTTCCTGAGCTTGGCAAAAGAGACACTTCATTACCTGGGGATCTTGTGTGTGTGTGTGTGTGTGTGTGTGTGTGTGTGAGACGCAGTCTCTCTCTGTCACCCAGGCTGGAGTGCAGTGGTGTGATCTCAACTCGCTGCAACCTCCACTTCCCGGGTTCAAGTGATTCTCCTGCTTCAGCCTCCCAAGTAGCTGGGACTAGAGGTACACACTACCATGCCCAACTAATTTTTGTGTTTTTAGTAGAGACAGGGTTTCACCATGCTGGCCAGGCTGGTCTCGAACTCCTGACCTCGCGATCTGCCCGCCTTGGCCTCCCAAACCTGGGCCTTTCTTTACTTAACTTCCTTAGCTTCATTTCTTCTGCATTTTCCCCTTCTGTGTATGTGCATTTATTCTAGACAGCCTAGTTTTCCCCCAAAATGTCATAGAGAAAGCACTGAACTTAGTGAGAGTGCAGAAGACAACTTGTTCTTATGAGCAAGAGACATCATAATTAGAAGTGTGCCCTAGAATAAGCAGCATAATATTTATGAAATTAATTTAAAATAAAGTGTATTTATATCCGTTTATGCAATATACTTCCATCATAATTACTTATAATAACATTTTAAAATCATCATCTGGTCAAATATATGGCCCAGCTTAAATCTTTATTACATTAATTACTTACATAAAGCCTTGTGTGGTTTATTTTCACTCAAATGTGGCTTATTTCCCAATTAGACTATTAAATTCTTTTTTTACTCCCCAAAGAGTCTAGCAAAATGCTGTGCAGGCGTGTTTGTTATAGAGGCTTAATAAATGCCTCTTGACTGATTGATATTGCCTACCTTTTCACTCCACCTTGGTCCCTCATTTCTTCATCTTACCCTTTTCATCCAGTCCCATGGTTTTTATTACAATTCCAATGAGGGTTTAGGTATTTAGAACACAGTGGGTGGTCCATAAATATTGAAGAATAACAGCATCATCCCCATACTAACTTAAATCTTGTTTCATTTGCAATCAACTTGGAAAGGTAGTTTACTCTTATTTATGTCAGAATATTACAGAGGCCACATTTCTCTTTCACCCCAAACACTCATGCTCCACAGATTTTATACCCTAATTAACCGTGTTATGCAACTTGATGCTCTCCTATCTTTCTTTCTTTGCCTCATTTCTTTGTTTTAACTGGCATTTTCTCCTTTCTAAGCGTAGCCCTACTTTCTGTTTGCTTATTTTCATTCTCACATACCTAGGCCTTAGAGTTGTTCTCCCAGATGGTCAGCTTATAATGGTCTCTAAAATAGTTGCTGCCCATAACCCTATTTCCTTATAAATACTCTATGTGATTTTTCTCATTACTCTAAGGACCTGAGAAAACTCATGCCCATATTTTCCCATTATCACCTGTATTAACTCTTAGCCAGCTCTTTAACCTTGGACAGGTTGATTGGCTATACAATTACAGTTCACTTAAAACTGTTCCATCACTGTCACTCTTGCTTCTACATATAGCTAATGTGACATTAATCATGATGGACTATAGTTATATTTAATAATTTGCCATATCCAGTGGACTATAATCTCCTGAAGGAATGTTTCAGTCCCTGATGTCAGTTAATGGAAAATTTGGGGTTGCTCATATTTACTAGGCCAATGAATAAGATAGTCAGATTTTTGTTTGTCTTCTAATAATAAAAAGAAATAGAATATTATTCTGAGAAGACGCTGCCTGTGAAATTACAGGATCTAGCCTGCAGATAGGCTGGGTAGTCTTTCACGATCTGGTCGGCATTCTGACCTTTTTGATTGTCAAAATGATAAATGAGGATAGGGTAAATTCAGCTATATTAGTATCAGGAAATAAGAAGAAGTCATAGCTATCATGGTAGCCACCCCTTCCCCAGCCCCCAGCAATCCCTTGTCACAAACGCATTCAAATGTTTGTTGAGGAAATGACCATTAAATGTGACACTTCATTTAGCCCACAACAGTCCACTTTCTAAGTCCTCAAGGCAGCTTCTTAAAGTTCCAGTTCTCATTCCATATATTTTCCCTGTGCTTTTCTGTGCTTGAAAAGCTTCCATAGGCTTTCCTCTAAATACCTACAGAAAGTTCATGTGCTCTACAAAAATGATTTCAACAACAGCATAACATTAGTGTCAATTTACGGGCATGTTTACTCTAACTGGATTCCACATGGCTCCACCACTACTATGAAATTATTCATAGCTAAAGCGATGACAGTAAAATGTAAAAAAAATTTACTTACCAATTTATTGTATTTATGTGTATTTGTATTACGCATCTTGCTTGAGAAGTCTCTGGATGGTGACAGCCCTGAATCCGTAGATTTCTTTTCCTGGAACAGCGTGTCAGTTGGATGCTACCCCGTGGTTTCTGTGAGGTGCCTACTGCTCATTCCCATGGCTCTTGTTTTATTTATTTATATAATGTGACACATTATTCCTGGCAGCAACCAGCAATCTGCATCTCTCAAATCAGATGTGATCAACAACAGCGTTTTCTGCTAAGGTATGGAAAAAATGAAAGTATTGTGATGATGTAACTAAAAAAGAATGAAAAACAAATATCCAATCTAATACTATTTTGACCCAGATTTCAGGGGGTCTGAGGAGGGCATTTTGAGAGCTAACTTTTCCCGAACATAGAGGTTGTGCACTAGCTATGATCTCAAATTATTATAGAACAAGTTTCATTGTCTCACTGCTACTTTGGCATTTTCTTTATTCAAAATCTATATGCTGCCTGAGATCATCGGACAGTATGTATGTGAAAAGGAGAGTGAAAATAAAAGAGGAATCTAGTGATCTAAGACTACATTAAGGGAGTAGTTGTTAGTGTCAGTAAGTCTGGGTTCTATTTCTGAGTCTACCCTCCCTCCCTGGCCACTGTACAGCCTGCCTAAGCTTTCATTATTACTTATTGTATTGTATTGTATTGTTTTTTAAAGTGATTATTTCCATGGCAACAAGGCACTGTTCCAGGCATTAGGAGACATGACAGCCACAGTGGAGTTGGGAATCAGCAAAGAAGATAAAGGGAGGGGAGAGAAAAGGAGCGGGGGTCGGAAAAACTTTGAAAGCAAAGATGTAGGATGAATCCAACAAAGCATCAAAGATATTCTAATTTCTAATGTCAGTTAATGGAAAATTTAGGGTTGGTCATGTTTACTAGGTCAGTGAATAAGATAGTCAGATTTTTGTTTGTTTGTTTTCTAATGATAAAAAGCAATAGAATACTATTCTGAGAAGACACTGCCTGTGAAATTACTGGGTCTAGCCTTCAGGTAGGCTAGGTGGTCTTTCTTGATTGGTCAGCATTCTGACCTTTTTAATTGTCGAAATGATAAATGAGGATAGGGTAAATTCAGCTATATTAGTATGAGGAAATATAGAGAGAGTGTTTGATCTAGAGTTAGCCCTGATGTTAAAAAAATAACAAAGGAAAACTCACAATATTGCCGTTAAAAGATTCAACCTGTTTCCCAAAGATGAAAAATAAAATTCCTGTGATGAGTAAGATATGGTGTATGAAAATGGACTAACTCCTGCTATTACGTTGTCATCAAAGTGGACTGAGTGGTTCCACATGAACACAAAGATAGTTATCAGATCAGTAATAATAATAATTATAAGGATCTCAACTTGCTGAGCACTTACTAAGATCCAGGTGCTAGTCTAATAAATTTCAATGTTAACTTAGTAACTTCTCTGAGAAGAGAGAGATGTTTTGAAATCAGACTTAGTGTGTGCAATTGCCTTCACAATGAAAATTTAGTTCTGCAGGTGTCCTCACTGGACCCTAAGAAACTTGGATAGAGCGATATTAGGTAGGTTAAACATTTACTTTTCATTATCTATCAGATATAATACTGAATCATCGAGTCTGTCATTAGCACTCAACTTAGGAGTAAGTCTCGTTGCTGTTGACCAAAGTTATTTGAGAGGATGCAAATTGCTTGTTGTCGATTGGCACAATTTACCATTTTGTGACATTACCATCGTGTGTGGAAGCTGTTTTGACTTTTGTACATCTTATTAGCAGAGTGAAAGGGTGTTTTACACTAATCTTTTCCATTTCCCTGAGTCTGGACAATTGATCCAGAGTTATTTTATTTATTTGGTAGGAGCCATTGAAATGGTTGCACTTATCCTCAAACTTGTGAATTAGATGTACTGGTAGAGTAGGTTCAAATGGAGATGGAATAATTCTGCTTCTTCCCTTCAATATCATGGTATTTGTGTTTTCTCCATTTGGTTACTTAAGACAGTCACATGGTCATATTATGTCGGTTATGAAAAGGAAGTATAACAATCTATGATATTTAATCACTTCACATTCTACATAGCATAGTCAGAAAGCCATTCTACTTGATTCTTATAAGTAAACATTCCTTTTTTATGAGCAGGGATACTTTGTTTTGTCTAAGTGCATACCACAGAGCTTGTTCAGTAACTGACAGGCTTAAAACCCAGGTCTCTTACCTCCCTGTCTAATGTTGTTTCTGGTACAAGCTCCTGGCTGTAAACTAGAGGGAGATATCTTACATGCCAATTTTATTAGGATTATATTTTCAAAATTTAATTATGTCAGGAAAAGGAAAATTAATACTAATGAAAACCATGAAAATCCCATTAATGTACTAAATATTTTGAGTTTAAGTACATACTATTTTACTCAACAAATATACTTGCACAGTAGTTGAATTTTAAAAGTCAAAATTCTAGAGATAATGACCTTTCAGTTAGATGAATATTAGAATATTATTCCCCAGGTAATGTTTTAATGTTTTGTTTGTGCTTTTGTTCTATCTGGATAATGATGTGGTAATTCTTAGGACATTTAGCTTTTGTAAAAAGGAGTGAAAGTAATTAACCTCTGATTTCTTTGCTAAACTCTGTTAGCAGGCAGATCAGTCATTTGGCCTTTATTAGGCAAGATAATGTAATGGAAAGACATGGCTGGTTATCCTCTATGAATTCTAAATACAGTTACTGATATACTGGCTGACCCTATACACATTCTTTGGTTTCCAGGGTTCTTAGTTGCCCTGGCTTTCAGGTAATCCAATGTGTGGCCATTTAACCTATGTTGCTGAACTGTAGGATCAAATTCGTCTTTGATTTAAACAACTTCAGGAGACCCATTTAATAAATTTTTATTAAATCCTTTTTTATGCCTAAAGTAGTGTACTGAAGTGAGAATTGTTTACACGTGAGATAGCATGAAATATAAAACAAAGAATACAGGTTTCGTTTTTCATATAGCCTTTTCAAAAAATGAATTAGCATTCGTATCTTTTAGAGTTAGCAAGTAAATGTTTTATTTTAACCCGGGAGCTAAAGACCTGAAATATAAAAAAGATAGGTTTTTTTACATTGCAAAGTAATTGATTCTCCTCAAAATTTGTTCCAGTGGTTTTCATTAGTTACAGAGTAAGGAACTTTCCAAAACAGTTTCATACCAAGAAGTAATACTTTAAAAAAAAAAAAAAAAAGCACAATACTGTTTTTATTGGCCCCAGAGTTTTGTTTTGTTTTTTTCCTCATGGTCAATTAGATTTTTCTAAGTGAAAAAATTTCAAAATATAGAAATAAGTGCTGACAACCATAAAGCCTAATTTTAAAATATGTAATAATGGCTAAACTTTATTGAATACTTAATATTTTGGAAGTGCTGCAAGGTAACTCTTACAATTATCCTCATTTTATATATATGAAGAAGTTAAAGTTTAGTGAGGTGTGCTGGGAATGGGACTCCAGCCGCATCTGACTGCAGTGTCTGACTCTTAGTCATTCCACTCTACTGGGTTACATAAGAACAATTAGATAAATATAAGAGATATGGCTTGGCTATGTTCCCACCCAAATCTCGTCTTGAATTGTAATTCCCATAATCCCACACATTGTGGGAGGGACCTAGTGGGAAATAACTGAATCACAGGGGCAAGTCTTTCCCATGCTATTCTTGTGGTAGTGAATAAGTCTCATGAGATCTCATGGTTTTATAAGAAGTTTCTCCTTTCACATGGCTCTCATTCTCTCTTGTCTGCCGCCATATAAGATGTGTCTTTTGCCTTCTGCCATAATTGTGAGGCCTCCACAGCCATGTGGAACTGTGAGTCCTAAACCTCATTTTCTTTATAAATTACCCAGTCTCGGGTATGTCTTTATCAGCAGCATGAAAACAGACTAATACAATAAGCAAGTGCCTGGAACCTTAGAGTGGAAAGAGAGCCTATCAGTACGAAGAAATCAAGAAAGATCGTCTAAAAGTAGTGATGTTTTAGTTGGGCTTTGAAGGATGAATAGGACTTGAACAAACATGTTAGAGAAAGAGAGGAAGGTTAAATGTCAAAGGAGTAGGAAATGGGGGACTCCTTTGTCAGATTCTTAATCTTCTGGAACATGGAATTAACAGGAAGGAAAAGCAGGACAGAATGTTAGAAAGGAGGTGAGAAACACATCTTAAGTATGAAATAACAGAAAGCATAATTAGTGACACCCGTCTAGAGACTTTTACTTTATTCCATAGAAGATTATTTTTGAAAATTTTGGAATAAGTATAAGATTCATCCGTATTACCTGAGGACTGATTCTTTTGGAATATGCTCCCTGTAGCTTTTATCAATTGGGCACCACTGTGCTTATATTATATGATGTAAATGCACTGCACTGTTGAATATTTATCAGATTGTTCATTTTTTATATCTATCTATTTGTCTATCTATCATGCAATCATCTCTGAAAACAGTTGTAGGCCCACTCCAATAGATAGAAGAATGGCCATACAAAGTCAAACTTCTAAGCCTTAGGGAGCAAAAGCACAATAATTTTAACATGGGCAAGTCTTTTAAATCATCTCTGTGTCAACCATTTTGAATCATTAACTATAAAATATATAGTGTTAACCACCTGGGAGATACTATGTATGATAAGCCAGTTGGAAATTAATGATTGGTTGGTTGGAAATAAATTAAATGAGTATTCTTGATTGTTGGCTAAAGCTCCTCGAATGTGAAAATAGGGTGCGTCTCATACTGTAATACATCTGCTTTAATCAGGTCAATAGGGAGGGAAGTCACATGTATGTACCAGTGAGGAACTGAATTGGCAGCTGCATCATTAAGCTGCCTTCTGGAACATATCTCAAGAGAGGCTGAGTCCTGATGCTGTAACAGTGGATCAAATGACAAAGATGTATCTCATCAATGCTGTGTCTGAGTGAAGGAGATGAGGTTCATTTATTAGTATACAAGCCGAGAGTTAAGATTCTGGGAAACATATTAATGATATGGCAAAGCCTGAATGGGGTGGACAAATAGGAAGTCATAGTTTGGTAAAGATTAAAAGGGAGTTTATGGTGAATATCTTCTAGAATAGATTCTTTTCTCCATTATATCCCTTAAGCGCTCAGCTTGGTGTGCTGCTTGAGACTGGGAGCATGTGTAGAAGTAACCAACCTTCACATAGATCATCTTTAGTAAAGGGGAAGAGGGAGTGATTTGTGAGAAGAAGTCAAAGGAAAAATGTGTTAATATCTGACTCCCTTTCTTCTGTGACTCTTTACCCTCCATTTATATTTATTGGTAGACTTACATCCCGCAATCAAGGGCAAATGCCCAGGACTCTCCTCTAGCCCTTGTTAAATTGGCAACTTCTTAAAGGTCATTGTAATTTTGAAGAGGTGGTGATTTTCTTATGTTTTAGTGGAAACTGTTAACAAGAATAATTTTCAAAAAGTAATGACATTCGTTTTATTTTCCAGCGAGTAATATTTGGGAAATCATCAAGAAGTATATGTTTGTGATATTATTCCTCACTATTAAAATCCTTAAACTAAAAGTCCTATTCATAGCCATGAGTATAATTTTACTTGACTTTTTCATCTGTCTAATTTATTCTTTTCCTGGAAGGACATTTGTGTGTAAGGAGTACAACACATTAACAATAATATTTCACTTGCTTTATTTAATTTCTCCATGAGATTGCATCTGAGTTCTGAACATGGGATTAATTCTTGCCACATGTGCTTTAAATATATAAGTAATGTATACTGGTTTATTCATTTTTCAAAATTGGCTTAAATTTTCTAATACAAAACATCTTTTTAAGGATCTCTTCTTTCGTTTAAATATTCTTGTTAGATCTCAATGCCTTATATTAGAATCTATACTTAATTACTTATTTCAGTTGAGTGAGATTCAGTTATATTTTTGGAACATGGGCTCAGCAACTTAATTAACATATTTCTGGAATGCCTACTGGAGTGCCCTAATTATAGAAACTATTGAAGAAATACAACACTTTACCTCTGCCCTGAGAAAGGTTTCAGTCTAGTAAGTTATAGTCTGTCAAAGGCATTGTTTCACAAATGAAAGTTGCTGCCATCTAAGCTTAAATTGTGAGGCACAGATTTTGTGTGATGTATTCAGGGATAATTGGTATGAACTGGCATCGTGTCCTTATCTTTTCATGTGATTCAAGAAAAAGGAAGAATTTGGGTGGGCCTTGAAAGATGTAGAATTGATATAGGAACAGTCAAAAGGGAAGTTTCCCCATCAGGTCTCTAAAACACAGAAAGCCTGTCAAATTAGCTTCTCTAAGAAAATATTTATTAAAAGATGGCAGAAGTATTCAGGAGAACCAAAGAAAATGAAGACACCCTGGGTTTCCTTGGTAGTAGAACTGAAAAGCCCTGAGGAACAAAGCAACTATTCCTGTCCCATCTCCTCTACTCTTCTTTTCTCCTCTCTTGTTCTGTCATCACCTGGTTCCTATTTCTGCTTTTAAATGTGTGCAACCTGACTCTCTCTGCTAAATAATTAGTACACATAGCCCTTGGGGCTTCCATAGTTTCCAATTCTATGTGATTTTCCAGCTCCAAGAACTACTAGTAATTGATTCAGTCTTGACTCTGTTAGTTAAATTATTAAGAGAGAAGATCTGAGCTGTTTAGATCATGAGTAGAAGGCCGGGCGCGGTGGCTCACGCCTGTAATCTCAGCACTTTGGGAGGCGAGGCGGGCGGATCACGAGGTCAGGAGATCGAGACCATCCTGGCTAACAAGGTGAAACCCCGTCTCTACTAAAAATACAAAAAATTAGCTGGGCGTGGTGGCGGGCACCTGTAGTCCTAGCTACTCGGGAGGCTGAGGCAGGAGAATGGCGTGAACCCGGGAGATGGAGCTTGCAGTGAGCTGAGATGGCGCCACTGCATTCCAGTCTGGGAGACACAGGGAGACTCCGTTTCAAAAAAAAAAAAAAAAAAAAGGATCAACCCTTGGACCCTTGGTCCTGTCAACTGTGGTCACACAGCACAGGAGATCACATGCTGTGAACATGGATAAGCAGGGACTCACTCTTTATGGAGGGGAGTGGTGGGTGTGTAGTTGTCAAAGAGCTCCCAGGAGAGAGGATGTCAGCTGAGGAGGAACCCCAAGTTTATTCAATGCCGAGCTAAATAGTAAGAATGAATGAGGTTCATGAAATGGTGTTTATGGAATTGTGACACAACCAAGCTGTTAGGAGGGAAGATCAATTTAGGAAAGAGTCGGATAAAAACAGATAAAATGGGTTCAGATTAGGCAGTGAGTGAAAGTTCTCACGAGGACAAGATACGTACACTGATGGAGTACCTATTAGGTACGGAGCATCTTAGGTGCTTTCCAATTGTGTAGTGTGCCTCCCCACCACCAATTCTTAAGCACTCTAAGAGCTTGATTTTGTTTGTTGATCTGGGTTTTAATGATAATTCAGTTTGTAGATTCATCGAAGATAGATCTTGATATTTTGTCTCAAGGTATCAAACCTACTTACCAATAGGACTATCAAACCTACCTCAATTTGGGTGTTTATTCTGTTTTTTGACCATACTCTTCAGATGTTTAAGTTTAATTATACTGAATGATTTTGTCTTTAAAAAGTTATAACGTATTGCATTGGTCCTGTTAACATACGTTCTAACTTTTTAATTGAAAAGTGATAGAGTTACCTGTTGAATATAAATAACACAAAACTAAATGTGAAAAATAAAATGAAAAATGTGAAGACCTTTTTTCTTACCTCTTTCCTGGCTTCCCCATTCCACACCTCCCCCATTCAGTAGTCTTCCCTAAAGATAACCATAGTTTGTAGTATCTTTGTGGACTTTTTTCTAATATATATGATATAAATTTTATATACAATATTTCTAGTATATGCTATATATTAGAAAAAAGATTGAAAAATGATATATATTTTTTATAATATGTATATATAAACACATAGACAAAAATAGATAGATTTCATATCATTCTGTAATATGTTTTTAATTTGGCCATACTCCAAAGTACATGCTCAGTAAAGGTTAAGTAATTATGCTATTATTAATGTAACAAACATTCTTAAACATAGTTTTCTGCGTGTATCATTATACTTATAAATGATGGATTCCAAATTGTAGAATTTGAAAATCAAAGGGTGCACACTCTTTATTAATACAGTCAAGTTGTCTTCCAAAAAGGCTCTATGGATTTACACTGCCACCAACAGTGTATGAGATAAGCTATTTTCCACTCCTGCACCATTTTTATTAGGAATTTTTTTGGCATCTTTTCAAAGTGAATCATGACTATGTGTGTATTACTCAATAGTGTGGATTATGTATTTTATAAGAAAGTAATAATTTACATGTCACAATATAAGGACAAGAGGTTTTTTTTTTGTAAGTGATTGAAGATTCAGTTAATTTAAAATTTCTAAGGAGTGTAAACTCTTCAATAAAACTTGTTTATCCTTTAAAAGGAAATGTTTATTATTCATCTCAGTGAGATCAAAATATACTCCATGTTTTCTCAAACAAACCAACCCATGGCCAATCACTAAAGTTCATTTTAGAGTTTTTATAAATACTTGACATTTTTAAGCAATGTATTTTCATGAGAAAATTAGCTCAGAATCTGGGAATCGTGAATTTAGAGGAATATGATTATGATAGTTCTTTTCTGTTTGAACTTGATTCTCTTCTTGAGTGGATGAGAATGGTAGTAAATGCTCTCTCCAGGTTGCAAAAGGCAGGGTGCATCACTGGTCGTTTCTTATTCTTGTGTGCATCCAATTCTAGAGGGAGCATCATCCACAAATGTAGCCATTATGCCTGAACTTTGTGTGTGCAAGCGTGTATGTGTGTGTTTGAGAATGGGAAATGCATAACAGTGACCTCTGAGCCCCTGGAAATGCCTGGGTTGTATGGCAGAGTCACAGACCTTTGAAGGTTTAATATGTTGAGAAGTGAACAATTCTTTCTATTCAAACACTGGGTGGATTCAGAAAATTTATGAAGTCAGAAAGTTCTGCCAAAGTTGTACTCACACCAGATGACCTAATCTATAAGTAATCTAGATAACCATTGTCAAGGAAATTCTATTTTAAGTGTACTTTGGATGGTTTTCGGTTAATATTTTAGTGCCCCCATGCACAATGCCAGCTTCAAACACCTGAAAACCCAGGGCTCTGCTCTGTGTCCAGTAAGTGCCTGGTAACTGTTAAATAAAATCAATTCCACCTCTACCAAGGATTAACAGAGAGAAGCACAACCCATTAAGAATCACTGACCAAGTGCTCAGAATCGTTCTTGAAATACACCCTGTCTTTAGGCCAGTTGTTCTTCTGATATAGAAAGTTTCCTCTTGACATTAGTTATCTTTGGTCTAAAACTATTACATCCCAAATTAATGGATATTCCTTCTTAAGAAATGATAAAGACCACAGACTTGAGATAAGGAGCGCTAGGATTCCTATTATCTAAGGTTGCGGTAAAGATTGATCACTATTATTTCCACTGAAATTCAAATAACCATTAATAACAGTATGGGGTATGTGAGATAAAGCAAAGGGAGGAAGAACACAGAATTCAGTGATTTCTATGTGGATTCCACAAAGGGAGTTGTGCTTTTACATCATGGAAAAAGTAATCAGGTTGAAAGCTCTTGAGATAGACAAGAACAGGTTATGGAACTGGAGTATATGCTAAAAGTAATTACTGAATATACTAAAAAATAATTTTGTAAGTTGCATAGCAGAGCCCAATGACATTAACAGCTGCTTGGTGCCTTGGCCCACATATTGTATTTGAAATAATGCCATTATAGATGCCAAGCATTATTTAAGTTCATGATGACTTTAGGTACCTATTTGACACTTTCTATCATCAAGTATAATTCAGTGTTTTCAGTTTGTTTTCAAGCTCTTCTGAAAGGTTCTTCTCCTTGTATAATCTATAGACTTACCCTTTATATTGATATATCAAATAGAGGTGCATTATAAATTAAAACCATCTGTGTTTGCCAAATGTCTATATATCACAGTTATAAATTGTGAGTTTAAACTGATGAAGAGAAAAACAGTTGTTTTTGCATATCTGTAAGCAATGAGCTTGATGTATGGATAGTCTTAAATATTAACTGGAAATAAGGATGTACTCTGTTTGAAGAAAACATTTACTATGATAAATTCAACTCTCAAATCATAATTTAATTGAAAGGATTTTATTCTATTGCTTCTTACTTACCAGGCTTTTGCACAGATACATCTTGAGCCTTGCCATATAGTATGTACAGACTAGTATGATGTTTAAAACTCATAGTGATGAGAGTGAAATAACATTGTTCCACTGCTTCTTCATTGTAATATTGAAATCAAATCGACCTGGGAGGCTCTGATAGATCAAACAAAGCTTAGAAAATCATTTGCTTTAGAAAGAAGAACATAGCTTTGGTTTCAGGTTGGTTGGTCTCAGTTTTAAAAACCTAAATCTATTTATCACAAAGTAGACAACTGGCTTTTGGAGCTATATATTGTTGTGGTACACTGCTGAGCAAATAAAAGACAGAATATATTTGGTTGCTTAATATATAATTGAATGCTAACAATAAAACTTCTATTCCTGTTGAAGCTCAAATTGGGTGAAAAGTATTAACAGGACCAACATTTTTGGATTAATTTAATTCAATGAATCCAAATACTGCTGTATGGTCTTTGCCTGTCATTCTGTAGCTTCATTCCTCATCAGCGTGCATTTATTAATATTTCCCTGAGAAACACATTTGTAACTCTTAGGTGAAAACTAGCAAATCAGTCGAAAGCGCTATGGTAAAGTGATAAAATTGCATCTAATAAAAGTTAGAAGAAAGAAGAGATCGCAATCATAGAGTGCTCAATTACAATTTAATTTCTGGATTTTCTTCCAAAATTATGTGGATCAAATTTATTTCTGTGAATTATGCATTAATTATTTGTTTGAAAAGCAATAAATCCTCTAAAGAACTAGAAAAGAAGTGGTATTTTACTTTTTTCTTGTCAGTTTTTCTATTAATATAGTTAAAATTTGTCCATTTCCTTTCCTTTATTTCCAATCTAGTAGATATATTTAAACTACAAATTAACATATTACCTATACTTATATCTCATTAGGACAGTATTTTTTTCACTCCCTAACATGGTCAGTGTTGAAATCACTGTATTTTCTCACTTCTTAACTATTTGTCACACCACATGATTGTATTTCTTAACATTTACCTTTTTGCTGGTAAATTGTATTGGTATTTTACTGGTAAATTGTATTTCTTAACGTTTACTTTTTTACTGGTAAACACACTGAAAACCATCATTGTGTGATTTATTGGATTTAAATGCTATGTCATCTCAAGATTTAAATAAGAGAAAATGAGAATCTTTAAACTATATGTCATTTTTTTACTCTTTTTCAACTTTTCTTGTAGTATCTGCCTTCTCTTGTATAGCCATAATCCTGCATTTGTTTGCCCTTAGTTGTGCCGTTGAATAGATTCAGTACCCCTGCCAATCTTGAGCTATAGTTTTTTCATTCATCTCTGGGTAGCTCTAGTACTTTTAATAAGAAATTAATACTCATGGACAATATATTAATATTTTTGTATTTTTAAAAATGTTGGTATGTTGCTTTTTTTACCTCCATGCCATCTTGGCATAGTATAAAATTCTTAAGTTACATTTTTCGTTCCTTTCCTTATGTGTGTTTTTGTTTTCTTGTGAATTTTGGAAACATTGTTCCACAGTCCTCTAGACAGTGGTATGTGGTCAGTGGCCAGCCTGTTCATGCATTCCCCATATAAATAGTCTTTTTACCTGGCTCCCCAAATACTTTCTTCTTTAGTTGTACAGACAAGTAACTTTGTTAGATTATAAATTAGTGTTGATCATTTCTGTGATTAGTTTTCCCAGAAAACCATGTCCCTTTACATCTATAGAGTGGAATATTACTTTTATTGTCCTTATACTGTCCTTGAAGTATATTGTTAAATGCTTTCAGGTTCTTTTTTCTTTTCTTTTTTTTTTTTTTCAGTGACTCCAATTGTTGCCTACATACAACAATGTATCCAAAACAGAAATACTTATCTTTCCTAGCAAACTTGCTCCTTTCTATCTAAATTTATTAGACAGGATAAATATGTTGAACTAAGTGTTTACACCAACTACTGTCCAGATTCCTGAAAAATGCAAGTCTAGGGAGGGCCCTTTCTTTGGCTGAGTGGGGAATGAGAGACGAATTAAAGAAAATAAATAAGGGCTAATAAATACTCTATGTGATAAAGATGTAAATTGAAAATTCCACAATGTGTATGTTGCAGAGGTGAGAGGAAGGAAAAGAAGAGATGCAGATGTGAGGAAGGGACCACAAAATTGTGTGATTATTCGTGTGTGTATATGCACCTGTACATGTGTGCTTATGTGTGTTCAGATGCATGTATTGATCTAGCTAACCTAGAGGTGGGCACCACGTGCAAACAGTGGTGGCATGAGACGGCCAAGTTACATTTCACTCATCTGGATTCCCTTTCCTCCATGTTGGAATCCTAGGAGCTTCTTTTGATGCCTCCCACTTCCTCACTTGCTTATTTTCTCACCTCCATTGTCCAGTGTTTAAAGCCTCCACTTTCTATGGATTCTGCTTCTTTAATATCTCCTGAGTCTGGCCCTTCCTGTCCATCCCTCCTGTTTGTCTTCAGTTTCTGCCTTACTCAGGCCTTCATTACTTTCTCTTAGATTATTACTGTAGCTGTTTTATTTCCTCCTCCCCGTAAACCATTGTTGACACCATCATTATTACAGTGATCTTGCCAAAATTCAAATGTGCCTTTCTCTTGATTAAATATACTCAGTGGCTGCCCCTTGTCTACACTAAGCAGAATAAAGGCTGAACTTTTTAGTGTAAGCTGACTCTAGGCTCTTCGTTGACCATCTCCCATGCACTCCCAGTGCCTCCGCTGTACACAGTTGTGTGGGTTATTTTCCTTTATTTTGTTTATTCGTTTTGTCTTTGATCTGTACCTTTTCTTTTTTTATTTTCTTTTTTTCTTTTTCTTTTTTGAGATGGAGTCTTGCTCTGTGGCCCAGGCTGGAGTACAGTGGCTTGATCTCAGCTCACTGCAACCTCCGCCCCCTGGGTTCAAGTGATTCTCCTGCCTCAGCCTCCCAAGTAGCTGGGATTACAAGTGTGTACCACCACCCCTGACTAACTTTTTGTATTTTTAGTAGAGATGGGGTTTCACCATGTTGACCAGGCTGGTCTCAAACCCCTGACCTCAAGTGATCCACCTGCCTCACCCTCCCAAAGTGCTGGGATTACAAGTGTGAGCGACTGCGCCTGGCCTGATCTGTACCTTTTCAAATGATGTTTTCCTCTGATTTGTTTCTTCAAGACTCAACTCCAGCCGCAGTCAGACTTGCTTTTCTGTTAGCCCATAAAGCTGTACCCCTTCCTCTACCACCAGGACTTCCAATCAGGAGTAGTGACACTCTTCTATTCCTCTTTACGTGCTGTGGGTAGCTCCAGCGCATGCTATTTTGAACTTATAAATTTAGCACATATTTATTGAGTATTCACCATCATGTCATCACTCAACTGAATCCCTCACAAGGCCATATCCTGGCTGTCCACTGCCCTGACTTCCATAGTGCCTGTAATCGGTAAACACAAGGTAAAGTCTTGTTGAATGAATGAAGTAGTAATAAAGAAACACTCGCATTTATTTGTATGATACGAGTTCCTCAAGACATAAACCATGTATTGCATTTCTCTTCAACTACATCTGTCTCCATCTTAGAACATTTTCTATGTATTAAGTGCATTGAAATTACATGGCTTTTAAGAATATATTTGGTATGCAACTTGACTGCTGATAGAAGCATGTGCTGCAGTGTAATTTAAAGGAAGAGATGTTTTTCTCTGGTGCTGAGAACAGCAACCTGATCTTAATATTCTATGTTTGGAAAGATACATTACTTTAGGTTAAGCATTAACACCTGATACTTTGTCCTTCTTTGTGGTTGGAAACTAAAACAGCAGCACCTTGATATAAATTAGGACATGAAGGTGCTGGGACAGAATTAAGTACTACAGCAAAAGGGCTTGCTGAAGGAAGGATCAAAAAGGAGGATGATATATTCAGAAAGCTGACTTTGCCTTTTTCACCATTTTGTCTCACACTAATCCCAAATATAAAATATTTACTCTCTGTGTGAAAACTTTATACATTTGTAATCTTCCTGCATTTTTATTCCTAATAGACTCAGATACATAAAGCTCAATTTTAATAGGCAATGATTAAAGATTCAATAATTAAAAACAGAAGTTGTAAGGGTGACCTAAAAGCTTAGGGCAGCCCTAAATACAGCAGGAGAGCAAATAACATTTGAAGTGAAGTAGGGTTTGAGCCATCGGATTCTTTGCAGGTTAAGAGGGTTATCTGTTGAAATCACAAATGCATGTGATGCAGTCTGCTCTAACAAATATTTTATGGGAAGCAAACAAAATGCAAGTTCTAAAGCCAAGATTCTTGAAGGCAAGATTTCTCAATGCTATGCAGTTGCATAGGAGGGGAATGTACTTCTTTCTCTTCTATTGCTCTTCTCTCTCAGCCCTGTGCTAAGCCACATATATTTGACTTCTTTACAAAGTCTGTTGTGATCATCTATTTATTTATTTTTATTCATTTGTCTATTTTTTTGGCTAGACTGTGAACTCCTTGAGGATACTGGCAGTCTTATGTACACTTATGTCTCAGACACCTGTAAATGTACTTAAGACAACAAATTGTTGTCAAATGAATGAATACAACAACTGCTCTTCTCTACTGGTCATGCTAGTTCTGATGTCTCCTGAATCTTTTTGTTTTGTTATTGACTTTGATGGCATGCATCTGTGTGCATGCGTGCATGCCTGTACTATCTTCTTGTTGTTATGTTGTTAGTTTTAACTAAAGGATAGGAGAGGTATGTACTTCCCATCCTAGTGTACAACACTAGGCCCACTATTGTGGAATGATACGTTATTGAAAATATAATTGGCTGGTTACTTCAGATGGGGGAGGAAGTGACGAATGTTTCATTTGTATTTTTGTATTGTTTTACATGAATATCACAAACATGTCTTATTTTTGAAAAAAAACCACACATATGCATACATATACAGTAGAATTTGGGAATGGAGAAGCAGAGTAGAGAAATGGAATAAAAAGCTTTCACTTAGAGGCGCTTCTTCCTCTCTCTTCAGAACCCATAACAAGTCAACCTGCCACATTCCTCTGCAGGAGAAGAGGATGCAAGTTCACTCATTTTTCTTCTGGGAAGAAGAGACAGTACTTAGTTGTTGGTACCATTAAGTCCTAATCAAGATTAGGTAGATAATGTTGATAAACAGACGGAGGACTAGAAGAAAAGTCGATGAGAAGTGATCCCAGTTTAACAATGGGCTTTGCCCAAGTGATCACAGTCATTACTGTAGTTTTAACTACTCATATACTACTGGTCCTCAAATCTCTATTTCCACCCTAACTTCTTTCATGAGTGTCAAACCCCCATATTCAATGGATTAGTGAACATCTCCTACAGAATGTTCCACAGGAACTTTGCGTTCATGGTGTTATCATCTCTTTCCTACTTTTCCCTTGCCCTAATGTGGTTCTGTTTTTCTGTCTACATTTTCTAGCTCAGCTAAGATCTTTGGATTTTTCTTTTCTCTTGCTTCTTCCTCTCATCCAATTCTAAATATTCAGCAGGACCTGAATTTTTTGCTTCCCAAGTAGTTTTTCAAATTCACCCCTCACCTATAGTCTTATTACCTGTGTCCTAACACCTGAGTCTGCCTTTTTTCTCTCCCAGTCTAAAGCTCTAGCTTCCTAATTAGTTTTCCAGCCTTCAGTCTTGCTCGCTACTTCTCCTTCTATAAGAGCAATCATGACAGCAATGCGATCATAACCATATCACATCCTTCTCCAGGCTGCTCCAGCTGGATGCCCTTCCTGGCTGGCCCTTTGTCCGTAGTCCTGACGTGTTTTAGTTTCATCACGCAGATCACTTTTCTCCCTCCCCCACCCGCCCGCCCCTTTTTTTTTTAAACTAAGACTTTCTCCTTTCAACCTTTAAGATTTATACTAGGTTTTATTACTTCTATGAATTTCTCCCTAAACACATTCACCAATCCCTCAGCCACATTCACACACACTCATTCCCTTTCACTCTGGGCAAATTTCTGTCCTCTGTATTCCGCAAGAGCCTGGGCCCATCTGTCTGTCAAACACTGACTACAGCATTGAAGCGAGTCATTGCCTCTGTTCCACATTGTGTACTTGGCTATTCAGTAGGTATTTTAATTTAGGTGCAGGAAGAATACAACAAGGTCCTTAAATTGATATTCTAATTCGAGGGCAAACAGATAATATTAAATTACTTAAATTTTTTAAAAATAAATACAAGTTGTGGGTAACTAAGGCATTGGATAATGATTCTAGTTATTGATTACAATTATAACCCGAAGATAAGATTTGGGAGCTCTTGTCAGCAGGAGACAAGGCAAGAGAACAAACATATATTGTTCGCCAGGTACAGGATTTTTCACTGAAATACACACATACTCACACTCACATGCATATATACACAAATATATATGCCCATATGTGCACACATGTTTATATTCATATACATACATATTACAGAACATACAGCTAGGAAAAGTTATTCCAACTGAAGAGTATATCTCAGATACAAGGAGAGGCAGCTCTACTTCTGGCTCTTCCATCAGATGGTTTTGTGACCTTAGAGATCCATCTTTGTTTATCTGAACATGTTTCCTTCCCTGATAAAAAGAGCTGCATATCCCTAATGCAGTGTAGGATACTGGTTAGTTGTGTTGGTTAAACTTGACTGCAGTCTTTAACCTACTTTGCTCCATAGTTACTGCTCATCGATATTTGCCATAGAAAAATAGAGGGAATGGGAGAAATATTGCTTGCTCTACTCTCCTGTCTGTCTGTCCATCTATTCATCCAGCATCTCTTTTTATCTACATAGAGAGAACCATGAATTTTAATAATTTTTGTATTTCAATATTATATTGGGTGTTACTAATATTTACCTTATTTAAAGCCTTTACTAATATTATGCCATCTTTAAAATTAGAAAAAATATAAATCTATAGTAGTCATGGTTTTCTAGAGAAACAGAACCAGTAGGATGTGTGTGTGTGTCTGCATGTCTGTGTGCGTATGTGTGTGTTTTTTATATATATATATCACACACATACAGAGAGAGAGAGATTTATTTTAAAGAATTGGTTCATATGAATTTGGAGGCTGGCAAGTCTAAATCTGCATGGTCAAGGTAGGCAGCAGACTGGAGACCCAGGAATAGTTGATGTGAGTCTGAAGGCCGTCTGCTGGCAGAATTCCTTCGCTCTTGGGATAGGTCCTTTTCCTTAAGACCCCCTACTGATTCAATGAGGTGCGCCCACATTTTGGAGAATAATCTGCTTTACTCAACATCTACTGATTTAAACTTTAATCTGAACTTAACAAAGCCTACCTTCACAGAAACATCCAGATGTTTTAAATAAAATATCTGCTTACTGTGGTCCAGCCAAGGTGACATTTCAAATTATCCATCACAATATCTAAATCATAAAAATTCAATGCCATTGGCTAAAGTGGGAGATAAAATTGTGGCAGGTAGACAGTATAGATTTGTCAGAAATTTCTTAAAATTTTAGAACAAAATTTAGTCAAGATGCTGCCTTTGATTGACCATCCTTAAAACTTTTTAAATTGTATTTAAATTGTTTTTTTTTCCTCAGAATCATAAATATAGTCTAATGTGTTACCCTTTGTTTTAAAGGTCATTAAAAATGTGTGCATTGCATATGTGTAAAATGTTTATACTTCTTTATACAAATGAAATGTTGATAAAACAAGATTCATTAAATTCTTGATTCATCAAGATTCATCAAATTTTGAAAATTGTTGAGAAAATACATGGCCAACTAAATACTAAAGTAGTAATTTCTTTAAAAATATTTTAAGTTTCTTGAAGAAGCTGATTTACTATTTCTGAATGTGCCCTCTATTCCTATGTATATATTTTTTGGAATAATATTTGGTAGAACTGCCAAATTTTTAAAGAGTAACCTGATTCTTTTTACTGAAAGAAGTAGATACATTGAATTCAGTTAGGAAGCTTTGCAATTTTTTTATTGTAAAAGAAAACTTACTTGGTAAGATGCAGTAAAAGCAACTTGGGATAAAATTAGGAAACGGATCACAATGGATACATCTTTGAACTCTAAAAGTAATAAATCAAACTAAGATTTGACATTAGCTAGTTTATTTTTCAAATAATTCTGAAAACGATATGTGCACTAACTGTTCTGAAGTTATACTACGCAAGTTATTTTAATGCATCTATGTTGCTACTTTTGAATAACTATATTGCGTACTAGATGTAATTAGTGTTTAAAATTAGTTTCCTTGATGGTCTTGAAGTCAGTCCTTTATAATTTAGGTCAGCAAAGAAAATGCCAGTGTACTAAATTAGCACAGTTTTCACTGTTTTTATTCAGCAGCTGCAGGATAAGAAAAGTACAAGATTTTTTTTTTTTTTTTTTTTTTGCCAATGACAGAGCTGTATCCTGGATTTTTACATGGAATTTACATATTATGAAATTAAAAATCAAAAGATCAATTTTTCTGTGAGATAACTTTGTAATTTGCTATATGTAGTTATTGTGTTCATTTGATTTATGGCTCAAAGATGAGAAACATTATTGATTTTTTGGATATAGCCTCTAGATATGCTCTAGAAATGTTTCTTGCATTCTTAATGTCATTTCACATTATCAGGTAGAAAGAGTTCAGTTTTGCAAAGGTAACCCACAGGTTTTTTTAATGGAGGTTGGGAGGTAGAGCCAAATAAATTGATTTGTCTGTAGAAGTGTCTTCTATACCAGTGTTTCTAAGCATTTTTAAAAATTGTCTCCCCACTAAGGATTCTTTTCAGACTTTTGTTTTTCCTGAATATTCCCCAATGACACTTTAATATCACAGGTATACTGTATTCGGTTTATGTACTCTGGCCTAGGAAGGCCACAGATCATGATAGTATCTAAGATTTTTCATTCCCTACAAGAAATAATTCTTGTATTAACAGTGCATGACATGCTTGTTTTAGTTCTTATGTTTTCCATCAGATTTAGAAATGAATGGGCTTTTAAAATTAAAATAACCTAAATTATTTTTTCTCAGAACCCTAATTTTCCAAGAAAACTTCAATTCCCCAACTTTCCTTAATATGGTTCAAAATTTCCCTTTCCAAATGGTTTAACATAGATTTATTTATGCCTAAAAACATTTTTAAAAGATTTTTCAGTATTTAGGACCCAGATGAATTCTTTTCGGGGTTTCAAGATGGTATAAATCCATTTTATATTGAAATTTTGACCAATGGAATTCAGATTTATATCAGTTTTATTGCAGAATGTTGCCCCAACTATATCAGATGAAAATATATCAGTCATTTTGACAATACATACACAGCATATCTGTAAGTCATTCACCAAAATTACTGTGACTTACTTCAACCTTAATATAATTCCACTTGAAATCAGTGTATCTGGCTAAAGAGGTGAGACAAGACAAATTTACACTGATAACATTTTAAAAACTTATGAGTAATTGCATCATCATAGAAATACATCATCTATTTACATCACCACAGAAATACAGAGCCAGCTTTTGACTTAATACCTTAGGGATAAATAACAGTTATTAAATAAAACTTTTAATTTCAAAAGTTGTCAATAGCCAAATATTATATTTAAGTATTTTATTTTTAATGGGTAAAATTAGAAGAGGATATTTTATCGACTACACAATTTTAGGGAACAGGATTCAATAACTTTCTTTCTCATTTTCAAATTCATCCTGTGCTTAACACAGAATAGCTCAATTTAAGAATATTGAATTTCTTTAATTTGTGTTACATACACATATCCATATGAATATTTTCCACTGTCAATTGGGTCATTATATTTTAATAGTTTGTATTGAGGTATAAATTGCATACAGTTAAATTCATTCATTTTAGTTGTGTAATTCAATGATTTTATGTACATTTATAGGGTTACATAATCATCATTCCAATTTAGTTTTAAAACATTTTCTATCACTTCAAAAGAACATTTTCTATCACTGTAAATCCTTTAGCCTATTTACAGTCAGTCTTCCTCCCCACCCCAAGCCCTAGGCAACCAGTAATCTGCTTTCTGTCACAATAAATTTCCTTTTCTGAAACTTTTCATAGTAAAATCTGTTGGCTTTGGGTTTAGTTTGCCCTTCTGTTTCCAGTTTTTTAAGGTGGAAGCTTAGGGTACTGATTTCAGATTCTTCTTTTCTACTATTGCTGTGTAAAACTGTAAATTTTCTTCTTAGCGTTGCTTTACCTGCATCCCACAAGGTTTCATACACTGTGCATTTATTTTCATTCAGTTTGAAATCTAGGCTATTCACAAGGAATATTATTATTAATATTCACAAGGAAGATTAATTCCTTACGATTTCTTCCTTGACCCATGGAGGGTTTTGCCTATGCAAAAGAAATGAAATCATAACAACAAATCTCTTGAACCACAGCACAATCAAATGAGAAATCAAGACTAAGAAATTCACTCAAAACCATACAGTTGGCCGGGCGCGGTGGCTCAAGCCTGTAATCCCAGCACTTTGGGAGGCCGAGACGGGCGGATCACGAGGTCAGGAGATCGAGACCATCCTGGCTAACATGGTGAAACCCCGTCTCTACTAAAAATACAAAAAACTAGCCGGGCGAGGTGGCAGGCGCCTGTGGTCCCAGCTACTCGGGAGGCTGAGGCAGGAGAATGGCATGAACCTGGGAGGCGGAGCTTGCAGTGAGCTGAGATCCGGCCACTGCACTCCAGTCTGGGCGACAGAGCGAGACTCCGTCTCAAAAAAAAAAAAAAAAAAAAAAAAAAAAAAACCATACAGTTACGTGGAAATTGAATAACTTGCTCCTGAATGACTTTTGGGTGAATAATGAAATTAAGACAGAAATCAAGAACTTCTTTGAAATGAATGAGAACAAAGATACAATGTACCAGAATCACTGGGACACAGCTAAGGCAGTGTTAACAGGGAAATGTGTAGCCCTAAATGCCCATATCAATAAGATATCACGTTAACAACCTAACATCACAACAAAAATAACTAGAAAACCAACAGCAAACAAATCCCAAAGCTAGCAGAAGACATGAAGTGTCCAAAATTAGAGTTGAACTGAAGGGGATTGAGACACGAAAAACCATTCAAAAGATCAACAAATCCAGGAGCTGGATTTTTTTTTAAAACTACACATTTTAAATAATATATGGCAGCAGCTCGATTCTGGGTGCTCCCTCCCATGTTTTATTGCCATTATTGTTTCTTTCATTTCTTGTCTGAACTAATTCTATGAAGTCTGTATCCCCTGCAGTGTATACATATTGATGACTGTGCATCTTTAAAAATCTTAAGTCTGGTTTCCTGGAAGTTACCACTCACTGTGTTACGATAACTTAGTTATCCTGTGAATTATTACAGTGTATGTTTAAACACCTTGAGCCAATGAGGCTTCCACCTTTTCCCAGAGATCCCTGTGTAGTTTGGGTAACATCAAGTTTAGTGACATTCTGCCCCAGTTTTTATTTCCTGTGTCTCCCCTGTGTATGTGCAAGTACTCACATGCAATCAGGAATGTGTAGATAGCCCTGGCCCTTCTTTGTCTTCCCTGTGTGCATGCAGCCTTGCCCATGTGTGCATATTTCCAGGCTTACATTTACATTTTTGATCCCCACAAGGAATATCAGGGAGCTTATCAAGTCCACCATGGCCATTTCATTTCCTGAATCTCCCTGTAAATCTTAGGTCACTCTGCCAAGCCTGTTGCTTGCTCCAACTAGAATTGCAAACTCGGGCTAGCTGCGATGTTGGCTTTTCTGTTTTGTTTGCTATAGACATTGCTTCCAGTAATGCCAAGGGGATTGGGGTTTTCCTTGCTCCTCTCCAAGTCAAGTTGGCCCTCCAGCAGTGAAACTGCTGTTTTTAATGGCTTGTCAGAGACTCCTGCTGTTCTTAGTCAAAGTTCAGTATTTTCTCTTGATTAAATGCCTTTCAATTGCTTGTATGTCTTTGTTTGATTTACAGCGTCCTGAAATTATTATTTTTGAACATTTTCATCCAGTGTTTTTCATTATGGTAAAATACACATAACATATAATTTACTATCTTAAACATTTTTACCATTTATACTTCAGTGGCATTGAGTACATTCATACTGTCATGTAACCATCACCACCATCCATCTCTAGGGCTTTTTTCATCTTGCAAAACTGAAACTCTGTACCCATTAAACAGTAACTTTCCATTTCCCACATCTCCCCAGCCCCTGGACTCCACCATTCTACTTTCTGTGATTTTAAATACTCTAAGTACATCATATTAGTGGAATCATACAGCATTTGTCTTATTTGTGACTGGCTTATTTCACTTAGTGTAATATCCTCAAGGTCCATTCATGTCAGAATTTTATTTCTTTTTAAGGCTGAATAATATTCCATCATATATCTATCCCACAGTTTGTTTATCCATTCATCCATCAATGGACACTTGGTTTACTTCCATATTTTAGCTATTGTGAATAATTCTGCTGTGAACATTGGTGTACAAATATCACTTCAAGACCCTGCCACCAGTTCTTTTGAGTATATGCCCAGAGGTTGGCTTGCTGGATCATAAAGGAATTCTATTTGTAATATTTTGAAGAACTACTACACTACTTTTTATAGCAGTTGTACCATTTTACATTCCCACCAACAGTGTACAAGTGTTCCACTTTCTCTACATCCTCACCAACACCTCTTATTTTATGTTATTTTATATAGCCATCTTAATAGATATGAGATGGTATCTCACTGTAATTTTGATTTGCATTTCCCTGCTGATTAGTGATATTGACCATCTTTTCATCTGCCTTTTGATCATATGTATATCTTCTTTGGAGAAATGTCTATCTAAGTCCTTTGGATACTTTTAAATTGGGTCTTTTGGTTATTAGCTGTTGAGTTTTAGGAGTTCTCTATACGTTTTGGATATTAATCCCTTATAAATATATGATTTGTAAATGTTTTCTCCTGTTCTCTGTGTTGCCATTTTTTTCTCTGCTATTACTGTCTTTGGACACACAGTTTTTAAAACATTTTATCAAGTTTTTTGTTGCCTGTGCCTTTTGTGTTAATCAAAAAAATAGTTGCCAAATTAAGTGTTTCGAAGCTTTTGTTTTATCATTAAGGGTTTTATAATTTTAGATCTTACATTTACATCTTTGATCCATTTTGAATTAATTTTTGGATGTAGCATTAGGTGAGGGTACACTTTCATTCTTTTGGTTTGTGGAAATCCATTTTTCCCAGAAGCGTTTGTTTAAAAGACAGTCCAGTTTTCACTGAATGGTCTGGGCACCCTTGTCAAAAATTATTTGACCATTAATGTAAAGATTATTTCTGAACTATCTATTCTGTTCCATTGGCCTGTCTTCTGTCTTTATGCCAGTACCACAATGTTTTGATTACCGTAGCTTTACGGTGTTGAAATCAGGAAATGTGAGTTCTCCATATTTTTCTTCTTTTTAGATACTGTTTTGGCTATTCAGGGTTTCTTGAAAATTATTATTTTCTGCACAGTGTGTTTTACTTCAAAGAAGATAATTCAATATTTTAGTCCATTTGCACATATCAATAAAATATATTGTTATTTCATACAAACATTATTATTAAAATATTAATTTCTTAGACACTCCCTGAAGCCCTCTTCTGAAATTTTCTTCAGAAAGTTTCTTCTACAATCTTGACAGAAAAACTATAATTTCTGTCGATTTCTTCTATGAAGAATGTATCTTTACGTAAGGTTTAGGTTTATCTTTGTCTCATCTTTTGACTCTTTTCATCAATAATAGGTAAGTATAAACACACTTTTTTTTTTTTTTTGGAGATGAAATTTCACTTTCGTTGCCCAGGCTGAAGTGCAATGACTGCCTCTTGGGTTCAAGCGATTCTCCTGCTTCAGCCCCCTGAGTAGCTGAGATTACAGGTGCCTGCCATCATGCCTGGCTAATTTTTTGTATTTTTAGTAGAGACACGGTTTTGCCATGTTGACGAGGCTGGTCTTGAACTCCTGACCTTAGGTGATCTACCCACCTCAGCCTCCCAGACTTCTGGGATTACAGGCTTGAACCACTGCGCCCAGCCTAAACACACTTTTTTGATTCTCCTTTCATTCCGTCAACATTCTCTGCTCCTTTTTACTCCCTGCAGCAAATCATTTTGACTACACAGTGCTGTATTCATAACACTGTATCATAGACTTCACTCTTCTCAGCAGCCTCTCCAAACTTGTTTTATTTATCTATGTTTATCATCATTTATGTGTGTGTGAAAATATTCCATTTGCATAACTCCACTGAAGATGAAAGTCTTCACTTTCACTTTTGTGAGTTCCACCTTTTGATTCACATTTCTCTTCTATCTCCATTTGCTCTCACATCTTAGTTACTTAGCTTCTGCTGTGTGAGTCTGTTCTAGACACTCCTTTTGCTTTGTCTCACTTTTGTCCTTTTTCTAATATAACTCTATAAAATGAAATACATTAATTCCTGTTTTATAATTTTCTATTTTAATTTGCCCCCAAGTACACATATCCCATTCCACCCTAATGCCACAAAATTAAACTTTAGCACTTCTTGGATCTCCGTTCTCAGCCATCCTCTTTTTTCTATCTATATTCTTCCCCTAAGTAATTTCATGGTGCCTAGTGGATTTAAACACCATCTGAAAAATCCCGAATTTATATTCTTTTCCCAGACCTCTCTGCTAGGCTCCATAATTGTCTACACAACTCTTTACCTGAGAACCACACTTGGATAAGTCACTATTCTTACCTACAGCTACTCAAGACAGAATCTAGAAGTCATATTTTATGATCCCTACATCAGGTTTATAAATCCCTTTGGTTGACCTGTTTGTTTGCATGTCTATTGTTGGCTTCCTCCAACTTTCAAATATAGACTACATAGAATCAAGATTATTGACTCTTTTGTTGCTTACTTTATCTCCATTGTCTAGAACAGGGCCTGCTTCCAGGGCCTGCTTGAATGTATATTCCAGTTCTTTTTTTTTTTGAGACGGAGTCTCGCTCTGTCGCCCAGGCTGGAGTGCAGTGGCTGGATCTCAGCTCAATGCAAGCTCCGCCTCCCGGGTTTACACCATTTTCCTGCCTCAGCCTCCCGAGTAGCTGGGACTACAGGCGCCCACCACTTCTCTATCTACCATTATCAATCCTAGTCCAAGGCACCATCGTATCTGTCCTAAATAACTATAGTAGTCTCGTTCAGAGGTATTCTGCTGCTTTATCTTTTCCCCACCAATTGCTAGGTTCATGGCTGAGGCCCTTACAACAAAAGACATTAGCAAAAGAAAAGCATACACATTTATTTAATGTAAGTTTTATGTGACACGGGAGCCTTCAGAAATGAATATTTAAAGAAACAGGAAAGCCTGTGTACTTGTAAGTTTGTTGAAGAGGTGTATAGTTGTGAAGAAGCATGACTGGAAAAAGGGGGTATGAGCTAATGAAGGGAATGTACAATGCCTGTTTGTTTGGATTCTTCTTCATGTCCCTGTATCTTCAGCGATAAAGACGTTCCTTTCCTCCAGGCATAGAAAGGCCACCTCTCACGTGAGGGTCTTGTGACCTACTCCAGAGGAAGATCAGAAAATTATTTCTAGGTTTTATGAGCTGGTTCAGAGGAGAAGGAAGGAGAAGTCAGAGAGATCATCCCACTTCTGCATTGTTTTCAAATACCGAGGTGCCATATTTTAAGGGAGCATGTCCTGAACCCTATCACTCCTCACTAATATCTTTGCTTTTCATTTCCCTCTGTCTGTAATTCAGTCCCTAAATAAAAGCTAGAGTGATCTTTTTAAAACATAAATTAGATCACTGTATTTCTTCTTCATAAAAGAAAAACATACAAGCTTCCTTTTGGAGTTTGAGGGGGAAGGCTGTTAATTATAATTCCCTCCTTATCACCAGCGTTTTAAAGCAGTAGAAGGAGACAAAGGAGTTAAACACGTGGAGAATGGAGTGTCAGGTCTATTACTAACACAGCTCTTGGAGAATGTGGCAGAGTGAGTGCCAGCCCTGGGCTTCCTGCTGCTGCACCAGAATTAGATGGACTGACCCAGAAGTCACAGGCAACACCGAATACCTGCACAGCAGGTGCTACAGAGATAAGCTGTGGCCACAAAGCTCAGCCCTAGGCCCAAAGCAGACAAGAGCCCTGCTCTCTGCAGGCAAGAGGAAGGGGCTGAGTCTTTCATGCCCAGCTCTTCCTACTAAACTCACCAATCAAAGGCGTGAGAACAGAGGGAGGCCCTAGGCTTCCCTTTCCATGAAGAAAACAATGGAGAGTGAGTATTCTGCAGTCACATCTGTAATGCCTTTGCATTTGGAATAAAGCATGAACTCCTTGCTTGAGGTCACTGGGATTGTCTACTTCTCTATCTTCATCTTTTCTGACTCCCTCTCACTCCCTGAGTGGCACACTCACTGGTCTTCTTTCTTTGTTTCTCAAACATGCCATGCTAGTCCCAGAAGGCCTTTTAACTTTCTTTTCCTTCTTTAAGGACCATTCTGCCCTCAGGACTAATTATTTTTCATTATTCACATTTGTGCTCAAATGTCACCTCAGCGTAATAAGATGATCACCCAATTTCAAAGAAATCTTTCAGTCATTTATCATCTTATTTTATTAGATTCACTGAACCAATCATTATCTGAAATTGTATTGTTCATCCATTTGTTTGCATGTATATTATTTGCTTCCTGCCAACTCTCAAATATCGACTTCACGGAATCACGATTACTGACTGTTTTGTTCCCTGCTTTATCTCCAGTGTCTACAACAGGGCCTGCTTCCAGTAGGCCTTTTGTAAAGATTTGTTGAGTGAACGGTTTTTGCTCTCTGTTACTCCATCTGATCCTTCCAATAGGCAAAGCTTGAGTTTTAAGCTCCAGCCTTGGGCAAGCGCAGATGTAGATATTTATAATCTACGAACTCACAGTGCTGACTACACTGGGCCTCATATTTCAGATTTTCTGAGAAGCAGTGAGGAGCATAGGTAACTACCTTCCTGCCAGCTGCATTTCTCACTGCCATAGGGCTGTGGAATCCCTAAGACTAAGATAGTACATGGGCCCTGCCCTTCAAAGGGGTCTGTTTGTTATTCAGTGGAGAGGCACTGCGAAGCACTGGCCCACTGACTGGCAGACCTTGCAGCAATGAGACGGTGTCAGCTGCTCTTGCCAGAGATGTCAGTCAATGGAACAGATGGGCTACTCTGGTTTTTCAGAATTCTCGGGGTGTAGGCTACTCCAGCTACACCAACTCTTCTCTTATTTGGAAATAGAAAATTGCTTGCGTACTTGGTTAAATAATTCATTCAGGCCACAATTACATATTGACTTATCTTCTGTGTTCCAGGCAAGATTTAGACACTGGGAATACAGAGTGAAAACAAAAAAACAGACAAAAATCCTGTCCTATGAAGCTTACTTTTGAGTAGGAATCCACAGGTAATAAAGAAATAAATGGTGGGAGTCCGAGGCGGGTGGATCATTTGAGGTCAGGAGTTCGAGACCAGCCTAATTAAAATGGTGAAACCCCATCTCTACTAAAAATACAAAAATTAGTCAGGTGTGGTGGCACACACCTATCTATCATCCCAGCTACTTGGGAGGCTGAGACAGGAGAATCGCTTGAACCTGGGAGGTGGAGGTTGCAGTGACAGACAGATGATGAGTCCTATGGAGAACAGCAAGGCAATGGAAAGATCAGAATCCATCTATAAAGGTGTCATGTGGGCACCTGAATGGGGAAGGGAGAGTGTTATCCTTGTGGCTACCCATGCTGGAGGAACAACAAAGGCTAAGGTCCTGTGACATGTATGTGGCACGTCCTAGAAAGAGCAAGGAGGCCAGTGGACTAGAGCAGAGCAAACAAAGGTGATAATAGGAAGGGATGAGGTTGGAAAAGTAACAAACAACAAAATGTATGGGATCTTTTTGGGCAGAGGAATGTCATGCTCTAACTTGTGATTTAAGAGGAACACTTGGGTTACTGCACGGAGCAGGCATGTAGGGAGTGAGGGCAGAGTAGCAACATAGAAAACTATTTCAAGAATCCAGTCAAGAGATAATAGTGGACAAGAATAGGATGATAATAGTAAAGGTGGTGGGAAATGCTCAGATTCAGAATGTATTTTGAAAGTAGAGCCAACACAGGATTTTCTGATGGATTGGACATGACGCATGAGAGGAGAAATTCATGAGACCAATATTTTTGACTTGTGTTGCTAGAAATGTAATATTATCCATTGTTGACAGAGGAAAAAACTGGGACGGGCAGGTTTGTTGGGGTATCTGGAGCTCAGTTTTGGTCACGTAAATTTTAAGGTGCCTACTGGTAATCTATGTAGAGATTTGCAGTGGCTGTTAGATACAAGTCTAAGATTCAGGGAAGAGACTGGACTAGAGATATAAAATTGGGAGTTGTCAGTGTGTAGATAACTATTTAAGCCTAGGGGTCTGGATCAGTTTACCAAGGGAATGGTTCTCTGGGAAAAAGAGAAGAACCTCCACATGAGACCATGAAGGAGCCACTCATAAGGAAAAAAAAAAAAACCCAGGAGAGTCCATGAAGTGAAGACAGAGTCCTCCTGAAGACAGAGTCCAACTGACTACGGTGCACTTCCTGCTGTCAGGGCAGTATTGGGCCTGGAGTGACAGATGTGCAATGGAGATGAACAGGTTACCTCTAGACAGGAACGTAGATGTCATTGGTGATTTTGACAAGGGCAGTTTCCTGGGAGCTGGTGAAAGAATCAGAGCTATGATTGGAGCAGATGCAAGGTAGCATAGGCGAGGTATTAAAAGCAGCAAACAGATAAGTTTTGAGAAGTTTTCTGTAAAAAAAGCAGAAGAGGAAGCAGAGAGCAGCAGCTAGTCTAGTATGGGAGACTCAAGAGAAGATTTCTCTTTTTTATTTTTATACTTCTTATTTTGAAATTATAGACTCACAAAAAAATTGCAAAAAAAAAAAAAAAAAAAAAAAAAAAAAAAAAAAAAAAGGAAGGATCCTGGATGGTCCCGTGTAACTTTAACCCAGTTTTCTTCAATGATAACTTGTGTAACTGTAGTACAATATCACAATCAGGAACCATCCACAGAAGTCACTACAGTTTCACCAATTACACATGCACTTGTGTGTATGTGAGTGTGGGTGAAACAGTGTGTATTACATTTCATTTTATCACGTGTGTAGATCTGTGTAACCACCAGCATAATCAAGATCCAGAACCTTCCATAACTACGTGGTGCCCTTGTTCTATTCCTTTAAAGTCACACATCCTTTATTCTTAACCCCTGGTGCCCAGTAATCTCTTCTCCGTCTCTGTAATTTTGATATTCCAATATTACATAAATGGAATCACACAATATGTAACCTTTGAAGGGATGACTTTTAACACTCTGTATAATCGCCTTGAGATTCATTCAAGCTGTTGTGTGTATCAACAGCTTCCTTTTATGGCTAGGTAGTAGTCCATGGTATGGATGGGACCCATTCGGGGACATCTGGACTGTTCCAGTTTTTGGCTATTATGAGTAAAGCTGCCATGAACATTTGTGTACAGATTCTTGTGTGAACATAAATTTTCATTTCCCTGGGACAAATGCCCAAGAGTGTCATTGCTGAGTTATATGTCAAGAGTATGTTTAGTTTTAAAAGACACTGCCAAACTGTTTCCCAGAGTGGCTGCACAATTTTACATTTTCACTAGCAATGTGTGAATGACCCAGGTTCTCTGCATCCTGGCGAGCATTTTGTGTTGTTGTTATCTTTTGTTTTAGCCATTCTGATGTATGTGTAGAGAGGAATTTTTTTTTTTTTTTTTTAAGATGAGAGTAATTGTGGAAAAAGCCAGGAGGCTGCCTGTACCTCTAGTTTCTTCTTAGGTAGCTTGAATATTGTTAAAAATCCAGTCCATATTTAACAATATTGAGTGGCCGTTGAGTCATGTATATACAAAGATGGGTATTGTGTACCTTAGATATGGATATGTGGAGATCATCTTGACCCATGAAGATGAGGAGCAGTGTAGGGGCAAAAAACATGTGATACCTTTCCTCTCTATCATGAGGCTCACAGCTGACACCCCTACAACAAAAGGCAGGTTAAGAAGAGAAAAGCATAGCAAATTCATTTAATCAAAGTTTTGCGTGATGTGGGAGCCTTCAGAACATGAAGAGGCAAAGACTTAAGGAAAACTGTCTATTTTTATGCTTAGGTTCAACGAAGAATATATAGCTGTGTAGAAATAGAATCAGACAAAAAGATATTCACCTAAGGGTAATAAACTAGGGTCTGTCCAGATTGTTCTGGTCCTTCTGTGTGGCATTCCCTCCTCATGGGTTCGGGCAGGGACCTCCTAGAAGGAGATAGGTCAGATTTCTCTATGACCATCTTCCACTCAGCAAGGTAGAGGAAGGTTAGAGTAATCGTTCTAGGTTTTATGATTGGCTTTTGAGGAGAGGGGTTCTAGTTTCTGTGACTTACCTTGGGGAAGAGAAACTCAAGTTTCTATGGTCTGCCTTGTGGGAAAAAGGGAAGTAGGAGAAAGAAGAGCAGGAGAAGACCAGAAAGAGGCTTTGCTTTTGAGGCCCCTTCAGTGTCCTGCAGTTCCAAGTACTGAGCATGTCAAAGTGCCATAATTCAGGGAGTCATTTTCCAAACCCCAACAGCAGCAAGCATGTGCGAGTCGCAGAGACTCCAGACCTGTCGACGGCGGTAACAACAGCCAGTTCATGCTGCTGTTTTGCCCCAGTCTGAAGTCTCATCCCTCTCAGTTGTACACGTTTACCCACAAAACCTACTCAGCTTCTAGGGTGAAATGTACAGTAGCTCACAGCAACTTAGGCATTATAAATTTGAGTTCTTATGTTTATCTATTGATTTTTCAGAGGGACAGTGATTTCAAAGTGCCTAAAAGTTGATATAACTGAGTAGCCCAACACTAAACTTCAGGATTAAGAGAAGCTTTGAAAAACAGAGTGGAGGCAAAATATATATTTAAACATATATTAATATATACATAAATTATATATTTATATATCGTATGTATATGTTATATATCATATATATTTAAAAATAAAATTTTAAATATCTTACACTAGTTTCATGGTGTTAAGATGTAAAATCCTTTTCCTTCTCAGTCTGAAAACGTTTTCTCCAAGCCAAATTTGCTCATTATAAAAAAGAGCCAAAAAGCAAAAGGCTGCAGAAAGCTTTTTACAATGAGGAGGAAATTATCCTGTGATGGAGAAAGCCAGACCTTAAAACTGCCAATCACACGGAGGTTGCAATCTCTTGGGAACGGGACGGAGCCGGTCTTATGGTTGTTTGCTCAGAATGCGGCTCACTCTCGAAGCTCCTTGTAATAACTTGACTGAACAGATGTAGCTACTTCAGGTCGTTTGAAACATGTCAGCCTGGGGTGGGTCAAGGAATTGTGACTCGCTGCCCCGTGCTCAGTGGGAAGCCTTTACTGAGCCAATTTATCCCCTGGGACCTAGAGAGAAAGGAACAAAAAGAAAAAGCAAAACAAAACAAGAGATAAGCAGCCAAGTGTTCTGAAGGCAGAGAGTGAACAGTTGAAGACAGAAAAGCTTTGGTGTGTGAGGGCTTGTGTTTTAAATGCTATAAATTCTGGACTTATGATAGATCTTTTCAAACAGAAGAGTTTGCTGAGCCAAGATTGTTGCCCAAATGTGGGCTTTCTTGCAGTTGGTAACTGTACTTGACTATAGCCTTTTGCCATGCAGTTCTGCCCAGAAGACTTTTCGGGAGTGGGGACCATCTGTAATCCAGGTGGATGATTGTCATACTCACCACGGCTCCAGTGCTTAAACATGCTCAGTGCCCCACAAGTTACAAGCAGTTCCTCCTCCCACATTTACAAAAGTAATGGAGATTCACATACAGAAAATCATCGGTAGAGAAGCATCAAGTCAGATAAGCATAAAGACTGAGACATTGCCATGAAATACTGGTCGTGAGTGTGTGTTTTAAGGGCATAAGGCAAGAGTGAGTACAGAATTCTGTGTTGTGGTTGTCCTGGGTCGGGAAATTAGCTTTTCTTAATTCAAACAGAAACATTTTGAAAAAGACATGTTGTCACGTGTGGGTAAGTGGGTGAGAGATTGTTTGACTGCTAGAAGATGAAGGAAGTTCAGGCATTAGGGGCTACTTTATATAACAAACAAAGGACATTTATGTTTGTTTACGGAAAGCCACTTCATGTCCTATGTATACCTCTATCCCCCACAACAAGCAGAACCGTGACTTTCATTGAGCAGGTGCTAAGTAAATGTCATTAGCTTGATCGATAGGACATTAAGAAGGCAGAGGGTTGCCTTACCAAGCCATGGTTAGAGAAAGCAATATTAATGAGAATGCCGCCTACAGACATGAGGGGCAAGGTGCTGAGGAGAGGGAGATTTGAGAGCATTTTTCTCTGAAGGCTGGAGTTCTTGGCATCTATAATGAAATGTAGAAGCCAGATATGATGCTTCTATTTTAGGTTGAATGAGACAACAGTCAAAGTAAGGGAAGAAAGAAAACTGGCGGGAGGTAGAAAGGTGTGCCCTTGTTTTGATAAAGTTGGCAAATGCCTCTGAGTGATTCAAACAGGTGGCTTGCTGCCATTTTGAAAGTTTGTGTGAGCTTTTCTGGAAATAGTGCTGTGAATATTTTTCTTCCATGATGATCTTACTCTGTTGCACCTCATGGTTTTATTCCGGATTTGTAAATTAAGTGTGATAAGGCAATCCGTGAGGGACGATTCTTATGGAAAAAACTACATGTTGTTTTTAACAGAAAGAAAAAAACACATTTAAGTGTTTGGAACATACCTAAACAAGTTTCTTACTAGACTAAGGTTATTAATTTTAAATCTTGGCATAGTGCAAACAAAATGTATAGAATAAAATGAATTTGAGCCTATTATGACTTTGATTAATGATTCAATTTGTAGCACCACATTTGTACAACAAATCTAAGCTATTCGTGATGAAATTCATACTTTGATAACTGATAACTGACTAGCTATTCAGATTTATCTGTGTTGGAAAGGAATCAGAAGAAACTGAAGCACAAATGCATGGTTTTAGATATTGATTTTTTGCAGTTTATTTTCACGTGCCATGGTTTCAAAAACATTTTATTGTCCCATGTATGTATGTATATTTTAAATTAGAAACAGAAATTAAGTCACCTAAGAGACCATTAGCTAGATTTTGAGTCAGAATAATCTAAGATTTTAGCATATGTACTAAAAAATTAAATTATTTATCTCGGGGCTACTAATAACTTACAAATATGACCCTAGAATAGATAAGTGTAGCTATTTTTATAAATTCTTACAAACTAGAAAACTCCTCTTCCAAATATGTCAAGCTTAATTTTCTGCTCTGTGGAGCACAGCTAGTGAGGCAGCAAAGCCCAGTGACATTTTCCACAGTGTGAGTTGCCAACCACTAGAAGCCTGTGGCAGTGTTTAAATCTACAGCAAACACGCTAACAATTGGTTGAAGAAAGGATTATGTAATTCCACCTTGATATTCCTTTCTGTGATGCTTACATCAGTGGCAAAGGATCATAAAGGCCGAACTGGGTGAATGCTAAGGTAGCATTTTCTCAGTTATGAGCCAATTTAATCTTTATGCTTTCTGGAGATTACTTTAGTCAATCTCTCCATTTTCACTAAACTCCTAAAGAAATGAATCTTCTTTGACTGTCGCTATTTCAGTGTATGCTGGGGCTCTCATTTCGGTGGTCACTATTTCTGCAGAGTGGCCTATATTAATTCCAAAGTCTCCTGGAGAGCATTAACTAGTAAAATAATAGCATTTCTCTACCTAGATTCTAATAATGTTTTGGTAATTAAATCAAACCTACTATTTGAAAAATTGGTACTGGCAGAAGAAAGAGTTAAATTCTGAGGACCTGGAAAGCTTCTTTGTATGAATAGAATAGAATAAAAGTCAAAAGAAGACCTCTACAATGTAATGGAACAAAAATTTTTGTATGTCATGAAATTCTTTTAAAGTTCTAGGGGAAATACGATTATCCAAATTGTCCTACTGCAGCACCCCAGCTTTGTTACCAGATCTGTAAATGACTTTACTTGGCAATATTGGTGAACAGAAGAGTCATAAATAAGTAAATTTTCCAGATAACTGGAACATATTCTCACTGCTAAACTTAATTTATTATTTTAAAGTGTTTGAATATATATTTATTTATCAGCCTTCTTTTAACAGAAGATGTTGATCATATTTTTTTTTTTCCTTAAAGGTATTACCTTTTGTAACTAAAAAAAACATTTATATTGACATCTGACTACGTTCAAGGCATGTATTAAACCCTAATAGAGATATTGAATATCTCACATTCTATTGGCAGAAACCAATATTTGTGTGACTAGTATTCACATTTCATATGTTAATTATAGATGTAGTTAAATTGTAATTATCTATCTTCTCCAATAGAATGTAAAATGCTCAAGTAAAGGGACTGTATGTTTCTTATTTGCTTAAAAGTGGTACTTTCAGGAAGAAACTCACGGATGGCGTCTGTTTAAGAGATTTCAAATCAATTAATGTTGGCTAATTTGGAGTTACTGCAGATGAAAAATTCTGGAAATTTTACAATTAAGAGAAAATTGTATTTACTTTTAGTATTGAGGAAAATTGAACTGCTTTGTTCTGCATTAGCACCTTTATAAAGCTAGAGACATTTTGATAGTTTAGGAAAATATAATATCTCATTTAAAATTTGTTTTTTCTTTAAAAACGATCAGTTTTGGTACACATAGGCTAAAAATATTTCCCTAAGACATCTCAGGGTGCTGAACTTTATTATATCCAATAACTAATATTTCCCTCCATTTTTCAAGAAGAAATAAACACTTTGAACAGATAGAATAATTAGCATTTATAGCAAAAACCAGGATATTTTCTTTTCTCATCATCGAAAGTGAAAAACAGATATCTAAACCATGCATTTTCAGCAAAGGAGTTGAAGAAGAAAACAGTTCTGCTTTTCTTCTGTTGTTTTATGAAAAGTGCAATCTCAGAAGTTAATACTTAGTTTTAATTGCATCCTTTAGAAAGTTCTGTCTGATAAAATGGCACATTTAAACCATGAAAATTGAGACAAAAGAATATATTCAATAAATGCTTTTTCATAATTTTCCACTAATTAAAACCTACCTATGATAAAGTACCTGGATCTTAAATGTACAGCTTAGTGAGTGTTATGGATTAATACACATGTGTAAGCCTCACAAATAGAAAGGTACAGTGTATTATCATCCACCCAAAGGCCTTACCTGTTACTTGTCCTAATTAATACCCCCAGAAGTACTCAATAGAATACATTTTTTCACTATAAATTCTTGTTATCAGTTTTTTTAATTTCATATAAATGGAATGGCACACTATGCTCTCTTTTGATTTTCTTCCTCCGTATCATCTCTGTGGGGCTGAACCGTGTTGTATAATTCGTCATAACAGTTTGATCTGCTTTCCTGATGTAGAGCAGTAAATTTTGTAAATATATCGTAGTTGTTTTTTTTTTTCATTTTTATTCTTTTACTTTTACCCTTTGACTAACATCTCCCCTTTCTTCTATCCCTCAGATCCTTCTATCCACCATTCTACCTTCCGTTAGTGTGAGTTTGTGCCACACATGTCATTTTTCTGTATTAAGATCCAATCCAGGATCACAGACTGCATTTACTTGTTATGTCTCTTTACTCTCTTTCGATTTGGGGTACTTCTTAGACTTTCCTTGTTTATTATGACTTTGACAATTTTGAAGAGTGCTGGCCAGTCATTTTGGAGAATGTCCTTCAGTTCTGGTTTGTCTGATGTATCTTCATGATTAAATTCAGGTTTTTTAAATTTTTTGCATGAATACTGCAAAGGCTACACTGTGACCTTCTCAGTGTGTCATATCAGGAGATACATGATGTCAACACGTCTCATTTCTGGTGATGTTAATTTTGATCACTTGACTGAGATGGAGTCTATCAGTTTTCTCCACTATAAATTTATATTTTTTCCCTTGTAGCTAATAAGGATCTTATGGGGAGAGAGTTTGAGACTATGCCAAAGTCCTGTTTTCTCATAAACTTTTGCCCACAAATTTTAGCTGCCATCAATGATTCTTACCACTGTGTTTGTGAGATGATGATTTTCTATATCCATCATTCCTTTTGTATTTTGAATTTGAATTTCACTCTAAGGATTTTGTCCTTACCTATTGATCCAGTTACTTATTGGTGATATGGACTCAAGGATCTTTTTTTTATTCCGTGAGATAGACTTCTTTATTATTATCATTTAGTTTGTTGCTCTCATTCTAGAATTGGCCACTGGGGACTCCTTCAGGGTGACTCTGATGCCGTGAAATTTTGAGCACATACTTACTCTGGCATTACAAGATCTTGCAGGCTTATCTTGCTCCATTTCCTCATCTTGCTAATCTCTACCCATTCCCAAAATCAACCTTTTCGTGAAGGATATTTGACTCTTTTTCTTAGCGAAGGGTATTTGGAAAACAAAATCTGAGTGCTAGATGTGCTCATTGCTCTTCTACCATTGCTTCTAGGTCACCTGACAGAGCTAGGAAATATGTGTACATATACATCCACATATGTGCACACGTCTCTCCTTTATGTCAGTTTGTACACACACACACACACACACTCCTGAGTTCATGCTGAGGCACCTGATTGCAGTCCAGCACTGCAGGGTTCATTCTAGCCAAATCCCTTCCATTACTTGTAACTCCTCTTTTTATCATTGAGAAACTTCACTCTCAGTATCATCAATTTATTTAATTATTTGCTTAATCTTCATATACGTACAATGTAGTCTCACAGTCGCAATTTCATACCACTCTGAAAAACAAACCTCTCACTGGAGTACAGTATGTATGGATACTTTTCCTTGTGTTCAGGCTTGGAGTAAGCAGTCAAAACACTGTTTTCTAAAAGTTATTTAGCTTAGTTCTATTCTTTCCCATCCCCTTCACTGTGGTTATTTATTTATAATGCAATTTACATGAAGGATTAATATCTTAATTTATGGATATTAATTTCATATCCTGTTGCCTTACTAAATTATGATTTGGGGATTAGCAATATTAATTATTATTGATTCTTAAGTGTTTTTCAGGTATAGTGTCATCTATAAGTGGGGATACTTTTACCTCTTCTGTACCAGTTCTAATACCTTTAATAGATTTTTGTCTAATTGCATTTGTTAACACTTTCAGTGAAATAATAAATAGTAAAGGAGATAACTAGTATCTTCCCCTTGTTCCTGATGTGAATAGGAATGCTTCTAGTGCTGTCCAATTAAGATACCGATTTTAGCATTGAGAAATATATATTTTTAATATGTTAAAAATCACATTCATTTTCTTGAATATTCTTATAATGAGTGAATGTTGAATTTCATTAAGGCCTTTCGGCATATAGGGAAAAATCATACTGCGTATGATAATAATAGATTTCCTAGTAGGAACCAACCTTGAATTTCTATAATAAATCCCACTTAGTTGTATTCATTATTTTCTTAATATGATGTATAATACTATGCTCACCAAAATTTCTTTTACTATTTTTGCATTGATATTCATGGACAATATAGGTCTATAGATTTATTTTCTTTTGAACAAAGTTTTTTAGGTTTAGGTATCAATGTTATTCTGGCTCAGTAAAAGGAAACATTTTCTCTTTCATTTTCAATGTTTTGCCACATTTTGTAGAGTCCTGAGACTATTTGATCTTCAAATGTTTTATAGATTTTTACCATGACACTATCTGGGCCTGTTTTTTTTTTTTTTTCTTATGATATTCATCCTTAATAACATTCTCTATTTCTTGTATGGAGATTGATCTCTTTAAACTTTCTCCATTAATGGAGTCAATTTTAGTACACATGATTCCCTGGAAAATTGTCTCTTTTATCTAAATTTTCAAACTTGTATACATAGATATCTGTAGTCACTTAGGCTACTTATTTCATTTTATCTTTTTTCAATAGCTAAATCTTCATGTTATTTCTTATTTTTGTAGTTTTACCTTCTCTCTTGTTTTCTGGTCAAGGTTACCAGTGGTTTGTTTATTTTGTTAGAGTTTTAAAAAACTGAGGGTATTTATTTATAGAGTAACTGCTTTCTGATTCTCTGAGCATTAATTTTTACTTTAATCTTTATTATTTCCTCCTATATGCAATTATTTAGTTATTTAGCTGGAAATGTATTTTATTTTAATTCTTTCATTTCTCCTGACAAAAGCACTTAAATGATATACAGAAATAATGCAATGCTGTTGTATCACAAACAATGGTTTTGTGAAAAGTAGCCAACTGATTCTAAACTTTACTGTATTCTCCTCAAATGTGAAAAAGGCCAGAAGATCAGACAGATATGTCCTAAGTTCCAAATCCACTGTTTCCTTGTTGTCTGACTTCAGCAAATCTCTCATTCCCTGATTATCAGTTTCCTCATTTGTAAAACAGAAATGATAACATCTCATCTGAAAAATTAAGTGAGATAATTTCTGGAAAACACCAACTCAGTGCTTAATATTGTATACTCCATAAATGGGCCTTCTCTCTATCTTTCTGAGTTAGGGATAAAATAACTGCTCTTTATTGAGCATTGTTAGAAGCATTTTGTTAGTAATACCCTATTTCTTTTTTTCCATGTCCTTCTGCAGAGGATGTGCATAGCTTGCCCTTAAATATGAGTTGGTGACCAAATTTTGACATGAAGTCCATCCATCTGACTTGGATCTCATGCTCTTTAAAAAAAAATTTGATGTACTTTTATTTACTTATTTTAATTGACAAAGTTCGTACTCTTGATGACTATGCTAGCCTGCCTCTGAACTGTAAGTTAAAAGATTAAGACTGCTATTCATAAGGTTTAGTATGTATGAGTAACATTGCAAAAGTAATCATGGAGCTCCATTAACAGACTTGCCTTCCCTCCTTGTCGCCTTCTGCATTTCAGCACATCGTGAGTGGTGCTCTTGAGTCTCTTCAAGTGATTACTACTTAGATCTTCCCCTGGGACACCTTCTTGAAAGGACCAGCGTGCATCCACTTTGCTTAGATATAATCCCAGATTAGTGGAGTTGTTGCAAAGCAGACTTCGCTTGTCTCACTAACACTGGGTAAGTGTTTGAAAACTATATTTACTGTTTGCAGATGATATTTGATATCATGACCTGATCTGAAATATTTCTGCTTTCTTGTAAATTGAAAAGCTACATCAACTAACTAGACATATAGCAGAAGGGAAAAAGTAGGCTAGCACAAAAAGGCATTGAACATCAATTGAGGTGTTTATGATTAGCCAAGCATATGCTCATGTATTTGAAGATATTTTTCATACTTATGTAGAGGAAGTTAACATTTACTGCAAGTGGAATTTCATGACAAGCATTCTTATTTTTGAATATAACTGAAATACAGTTTTATGAAACCTGTAATTACTACAATTTGTGTTGTTTCTGCTAGTGAAAAACCAATACCTATAATATGGAGACACTAACTCTTTGAAACTGGTTATGATAAAGGTGTGCCTATTGTGATTATCTACATGCAAATCCTTCCCTAACTGTAAGGTTCCCTTACATGTACTGCTAGTGCATATAAGTAGTTTACTTCCATGTATCTTTTCCTCGAACTTAAAAGTCTCCTGTTCCAAGATATTACATTGCCGGTTTTACTCTAGTCGGGATTATTATCAAAACAGAGTTGGAGCTGAGAAAAGACAATAGAGTTGAATCAAATGGCAGAATAGGAATAGTTAGTGTAGGGAATCCTTGGGAGGCATAAAAAAAAATGGGGGGAGCTATGAGACTGAGAAGACTTTATGTGTCTTAGAAGTGCATTCCAGTGACTTCTATAAGAGCAGATGCTAAGGGATGTAAATTGGCGCTTGGGCCATGCCACAGACTTATCTTGGGTGGACAGATGTTGAGAAATAAAGGTCATCCAAAGTTTTTCCCTCTCAAGCACACAGGTTATACTGCATCTCAAAGTCCTGAGATTCAAGAATGAGTCAGTATCTCTGAGACGTAAATCAGAGAGATATTGAATATTAACATGGAGGACTAGGTCTCTTGAAATGCACATTTATCTAAAATGTGTAACAGCTTCTGCAGTGTTTTGTGTCCTGTGTAGGAAAAGGGTATCTCAAAAATGTCCTAGTGAACAACACTTGGTAAATGTAAACTGGGAAGACTGAAGGTATATAAATTATAAATGCCCCAGGTCATAACATGATGGCTGAGAACATGGGCTCTGGGGACAGGTTGGTTTCTCTGGTCTGAATCCTGACTCTGCCACCTTTTGGCCATGACTCTTGGGGTAGTTGGAAAAATTAGATATCTAATTTACAGAGTGCTTAATACCAGACCTGGCACATAATATGTGTTCAATAAATAGGTATTTAATGTTAAGCGATTGAACAAATATTTTAAAAGCCTTGTAGTCTCACCAGTGACCTTGACCTTAATACTTTTCTCTGTTTTCTCTATGAGGACTTAAATTTATCATCTGTAAACTCTTCTACTATGTTGAATTTTCCTTAATCTCACATAGCAAATTATAGTTGAGATGACATTACTATTATTTTCAAGAGTAGATTTTTTGTCTTTAAGTCTGGCATGTTATATTTCTGAAAATAGTTGATATTTTAAATTTATCATCTCAAATCTGCCATTTTCTAGCATCATGATATTGGGCAAATTACCTAATTTTTCTCAATCTCCTCATCTTTGAAATGGGAACAATAGAGTATCTGTCAGAATCATTGTGGAGATTAAATAATATAATGCATAGTGCATGACAAAAAGTACCCAGTACATGTTAGCTACTACTAACATTGTTGCTACTGTCATCATTATAATTATTCTTGTTAAATGCATTCTTAACTACCTCTGGTATGATTGCTGATGTTGTCTGTCTTTAAATTGTGGAATTTGAAAAAGGACACTTTATAGAATTTTAAATACAATATTAATATATTCAAAATCTCAGGACACCTTTTCGCTTTTGAAACCACAATTCATCATCATCCTTTTGTACCCTTATAATACAGTTTATTTAGCTTAAGCACAAATCTCATGCCATGAGCTTACTAAATTATCTCCAAGGACAACTTCTTTTATAAACTTCCCAGACTTGATCCTTTCCAGGGAAAATTTTACAACTTCCATTTTAATTTAAAATGAATTTTAATTTAAAAAGGCAAGTAACTTTAAAAACATTTATTATAGTTTAAGTTCTGGGATACATGTGCAGAACGTGCAGGTTTGTTACATAGGTATACATGTGCCATGGTGGTTTGTTGCACCCATCAACCCGTCATCTGCATTAGGTATTTCTCCTAATGGTCTCCCTTCCCTAGCCCCCCAGCCCCCAACAGGCCCCAGTGTGTGATGTTCCCCTTCTAAAAAGGGAAGTAACATTTTAATTTAGAAAGGAAAGTCACACTTATTTAGTGCTCACCATATGCCAAACTTTATACTTTGATGATTCTTAATGTCAGAGTTTGGCCGTTTTACCCTTATTTATAACTTTAAACTGCTGACCCAATCTAATAAATCTTAAAATTTATAAAATAAATATTAAGAAATCAGGATACTACCACTATCGACAACTCACTCTGTATAACTTGTCTGGATTTGTACTCAGGCTTATCTCCATGGTTCTGCATGATTAGAACCAGGTTCCAGAATCCAAACTTAATGTTCAACTCTGATTTAGATTATATTTATCCCAGTACAATCCTGGAGCTGAAATAATCTGTGAGTTTTAGGAAGCCAAACATTTTGGCTCAGTTTCTCATATTCAGATCTGATATTGTTTATGCAAAGATATTTACTAGGGTCGATAATAATGTTCTCTATGAATTGTTGTAAACAATTAAATCAAAAAATTTCTAAGATTTTCTCTCTATTAAATATTCTTCATTTTGGGGGGTGTATGTCCAGTGTCTTTTAAAATAACTTAATTGCATCAGCAAGCAGGTATAAGAATGGTATGTCAAATCTTTCAACATACATCTAGAGATTTGTGGCAAATATAGTGTTAACCAAACCAAAACAAATACATTTTCAATAGAGCTAATTTACCTCTTTATGTAATCTCAGCCCAAGCCAGATTCCTGGAAAGAATGATGTAATTAAATTATTTCATAGAAGCATTTACAAGTAAATGCACCATATGGTCTTTCAAAGTGGGCAATGAAGTAACATTAGACCATTTGATCAAAGTTAGAAATGACTTTTATTTAAAAGAAAGCAAAGTTTTAAAACCATTTAGTCTTAGTAGTGCAAGATATTTCTTTTCCAATTTTTAAAATGTAAGATATTTGGGAGTGTTTATCCATTTTTTCTATTTATATTCGTAAGTATAATATTTTATAGTTCAAAAATACAAATAACATCTAGTTGAAAATATCCTTGCCTGCCATTAAAATGCAAGCAGAATCAAGTTCAGGGGCTCTGTTGTAGGTGATCCCACTGTTACCATTTCTAGAAACACTCTACTGCCAAACTAGGTGTCAGAAGAGACTACCACTTTGAGTCTACTGCATATTGCCAGGTATTGAATCTTGTGTCTTTTAAAATTCTATGGACTTGGGAAGGGAAGTAACATTTATTTAGTGCTCACCACGTGCCAAGTACTTTATCCGCTCAGAAATTCTGAAGATGATACTGTGTGGCAGGTTCAGCTATTCATTTTTACTTGTGGATAAAATGAGATTCAAGGAATTCAGTAATTTGCTCAAAGTCACGCCACCAAGAAATACAGAGAAAGAGAGAGAAAGAGATCAGTTCAATTCACATCAGTTTAATTTCAAAGCTACCTTTCATCATTTTGTCATGCTTTTCACTTCACTATTCTTTCAAAGACTCTTTGAGAACAAAAAATTCTTCCAAGTAAGAGCTAAAATGAATCCCTCGTATGTTTGATGTCTGACAAAAAATATGCAATATCCAGTATATCAAATACTATTTTTTAAAAATTCTAGACTATTATTCTTATTTCTTGATAGTCTCTAAGGACTGTTTTTCTTGTTTCTTGGGAAAGGCAGGTATAGGGTGGTGATAGGTTTATAGAAGTGGGAGACATAAAAAGAAACCCCAGATGTCTGAGAATACTCTTAGTGTACCCCAGGGCAGCTCCTGGGAAGAAATATTCTATCACTTCTCCACTGTTCTGAAGGAAATTAACTATTTGGTATTGATATTAGGGGTTAATGAAAATTTAAGGTCCACTGAAACATTATGTCCTTTCATTACATCATTACCTAGTCATTTTGGTATTGATTACTATGGTGTTCATTGATAATCCAATTGTCTTGTTTTATTAATTTGTTAAGAGGTGTTAGGAAGGCATCAGAGACAAAAATTTCTTAGTACATAAGCGATTTTTGTTTTCTAAAGTGCATGATATATTATTAGTATGGCATATTTCTGCTGAATCCTGTTTTTGCTTCATAAGAAAATAGATACTTTACCCCCTTCTTCACATTTTTCTCTTTTTAAATATTCCTCTGTTCTTAAAGCAGATTGATAAAATAGCAGTAATTCATAGTTCTCAGTGTGAATTGAGAGGAAAGACTATGGAATTTCACTCAGGTCTAGAATTAAGTAGATTACATTTGTGAGATACTTAAGGGCTCCTTAACTCTTAAATAATATCAAAACTCACATTATTTTATATGTAATCTCTTACTTAAGTTTCTTTCTATAACATAATTGAAAAGATTACGGTCTCATGAATTTTCCTTATTTTTTTTTGTAAAAATCTATTATTTAGTAATAGAAGTATTTTTAGTGCATTTCTTGGCAGATTTACTGAGAGAGAGCTGCTTAGGTGTGTCAAAACCTGAAAGTGAACATTCATCATGTTGAAGCAGGGATGGCTGTCAAGCAAAGAGGACTAAATTGGATGCACAAATATCTTACACATTCTTATATTCACCCTGAAACTAAATCTGTTTGTAAGAGAGAAAGGGTGCTGGACTTAAGGGCAGAGAACCAAGTTACTAACTGTGATTTTAGGCAACTCAATTTCTTGGTCTCTTCAATTATAGTTTTTTGGTTTTTTTTTAACAATAACTTACTGGGATGTTGTGGACATTAAATGAGATAGTGTTTGTGGAAGTGTTTTTGAACTTTAAGTCTTATAAAAATAATGCGTGTGAATGTTGCTGTTACTAAGGGTATACAGCAATCCTGTTATCCATGGTTTCATTTTCCATGATTTCAGTTACCCATGGTAAACCGCAGTCTGAAAATATGAAATGGAAAATTCCAGAAATCCTAAGTTTTAAATTGCATGCTGTTTTGAGTAGCGTGATGAAATCTCACTCTGTCCTGCTTTGTCCTTCTGGGATGTAAATCATCCCTGCGTCTAGCATCTTCACAGAGTCTGCACTCCCCACCCATTAGTCCCTCAGTTGCCATCTCCGTTATCATACCAACTATCCAGATACCACAATGTTTGTGTTCGTATAACCCTTCTTTTATACTATGTCATTAATAATATTCAACTAATAACTTATTAGTTATTGTTGTTAATATCTTATTGTACCTATTTTATAAATTAAACTTTACTAAAAGTATGTATGCCTAGGAAAAACATTGTGTATATAGGGTTTGGTACTATACGTGGTTTCAGTCATCAGCTGGGGGTCTTGGAAGATATCCCCCATTGATAAGAGAGGACTGATGTAACATAAAACTTTGTTATGAGAGAGTTAAAGGTTTAAATATGTAAGTCTAAAATCTTGTAATTTAAAGAATTGCAAACTTAAGCATCTTCAGTAGACTTGACATTGTATTTGTTATATCCTATGTCAAAGCATAATATCTTCTTTCACTTTTTGTGCAAGAATTTGTGCTTTTTCATTGGCAGGACTTGTACAGTCAGGGTAAATGATAAGTATTGGCATTCAATATTGTAATTTTGTTAAATATTAAATTCATCTCAGATAACTGAGTCTGGAACATTCAGAGTTCCTTGGCATTGGTTCCAGAGAAATTTTAAGTAAGGAATAATAGAATCTATAATTTTAGGGATTCTGATGAGGTGTATTAAAGTTATGACTATTTCATAATATAATTGGAAACTAGAGTGAGCTCATTATTTTGTGATCAGGAAATACAAATAATCGATAGGCGGCATCAGTTTGTATAAACTGTATTTTTTACATTTAATTTAATTCTATTTTATTTTATTCTAAGTTCCAGGATACATGTGCAGGATGTGCAGATTTGTTACATAGGTAAACATGTGCCATAGTGGTTTGCTGCACAGATCAGCACATCACCTAGGTATTAATACTCGCATGCATTAACTCTCTGTCTTGATGCTCTCCCTCCAGCTGCCTTCCCAACAGGCCCCAGTGTGTGTTATTCCCCTCTCTGTGTCCATGTGTTCTCATTGTTCAGCTCCCACTTATAAGTGAGAACATGCAGTGTTTGGTTTTCTGATGAACTGTATTTTTTGACACCAGCAGAAAGTTTTTATGTATAGATGAAAACTTGCTCCTGGCTTAGCTCAGGAGACTGAAAGAGTCAATAATTCATGGGAATGGAGTCAAAACCCAGTTTTGTGTGAGTCTAAAGTCAGGACTCTTTAGCTCTTAACTAACCTTCCACATACATATTCTAAATGAAATCATTGATCTGAAGTGTGTTAAATAACTATTTTGTCTCCATCAGTTGGACACAGTCTCAAAGCTATATAAATTGTAAAGCACTTATATAATAAGTTATTTTCAATGAAATTTTTAATATATGAGCAAATAAGGTATTTTTGAAGGTCCACTATAATAATAGGCCATTTACATTGAATAAATGACTCTTTCAATGTCCTGATCAGTGCCTTGGTGGCCTGTGAAATTATTCATAGATGATCACATAGGGGAAATAGATTATTTGCATAATGGAATCTGCAATTATACTTCTCAATCTATGTATTAAGAAACAAGCAGCTGCTTGCTGTAAATTTATTTAATGTCTTATTCACCTTCTGTGTATTTATCATCTTGCCATACAAAGAATGTACACTCCTCTGTTTACCTTTTCATCGTGAACTCCTAGAGAGAACTGTCTGTAATCTATTCATCTTGGTATACTTTCTCTGAGCTGCAGTTCCTGATAAATAATAGGCACTCAGTAAATATTTAGGAAATGAATGCCTGCAGGATCAATATAATCAGGTACATGCCCAGGGTCATTTAACAAACCTGTGTTACAACGGATAATAAAAGGCCTTTTAAAATTTCCCAACTATGGATACTTGCTATGATTGATTTATTTACTCCAGAAATATTTTTGGACATGTACTATGTACTCAGCCCTTTTCTGGATTTTGGAACTATCTCAATAAACAAAACTGACAAAAATCTTCTACTTTTAGGGATCTTACATTCCACCTGATAAAACTGTGTCTGGCCAGACTTTTAAGTCCTTTAAAAATAAAAATGTAATTTTTTTCCAAGAAATTATTTGTGATCATGATTTGAAAATGGATTGCCTTGACAATGAAAAATAGATGTGCAGTTCACAAAATACTCAAAGATCTACAAACTGAGACTGATTGGAAGTTTTTAATGGATGCTAAAATTAGTGGTAAGATTAGTTTCTACTCAACATCCATTATTATCTTAAACACAGCAGAGAGTTAAAAACTATGATTCACTCTGTTTTAAAATATGTGGTGTTTCAAATGCCACTGTTAAGTTTTTAAAAGCGAAACACAGAAGTGGAGGGAAATGTTGAGGCAATATGGAAAAAAAATTACCACTGACAAAGACTTCTGTGAAAAGAACATTGTAAAATACAACACTGAAATAAAATTTCAGCTACGAAAGTATGAAATAAAAAAGCTAAAATGGCTCCAGTATAAGAGTAGCAGTTTGATTCAAGTATTCCAATACTGCCAGTAGTGTTCTCAGTGATGTTTATGAGAAAATTATGACTTTATATATGTATCTATGTATTTTTTGGTTTGGACTGGTCAAGTATTTTTCTTATTCATTAGAATTGACAATTGGCTCCCGATACACAACTCTTGAGGAGATTTGTATGATTTTTATAGAATACTAGAGCTAAAACATTCCTCTCTAAAATGTCATACGTATGTAAATTGTTCTTAACAATCTCTTTTAAGGATATGAACTGTAATTGTTTTAAAAAGCCATCTCTTTGCCAGGCACAGTGGCTCACACCTGTAATCCCAGCACTTTGAAAGGTTGAGGCAGGTAAATCATTTAAGATCAGTTCCAGACCAGCCTAAGCAGCATGGCAACCCCGTCTCTACAAAAAGTACGAAAAATTAGTTGGGCGTGGTGGCATGCACCTGCAGTCCCAGCTACTCTGCAAGCTGAGGTGGGAGGATCACCTGAACCTGGGAGGCAGGGGTTACAGTGAGCCAAGATTGCACCACTGCACTCCAACTTGGGTGACAAAGTGAAACCCCTATCTCAAAAAAAAAAAGAAAGGCCAACTCTTGGCCTGTCCTATCAATGTATCAACTGACCTACTTTTGCTCTTTTTTTTTTTTTTTTTTTTTGAGATGGAGTCTCTCTCTGTCGCCCAGGCTGCAGTGGCACAATCTCAGCTCACTGCAAGCTCTGCCTCCCGGGTTCCCGCCATTCTCCTGCCTCAGCCTCCCAAGTAGCTTGGGACTACAGGCGCCCACCACCACGCCTGGCTAATTTTTTTGTATTTTTAGTAGAGATGAAGTTTCACTATGTTAGCTGGGATGGTCTCTATATCCTGACCTCGTGATCCCCCCACCTCTAGATACCATGATGCTAACATGAACTAGATTAGATCTTATCGTCAAGGAGTTTATACTCTAATAGGAGAGAGACTTGATTCTATAAGCCTCTACAACAAACTAGAAAAGTTTTATTCACTGAAGCTCGTTTGTTCGATACATGTCCATATCAACTATTAATATTAAAAAGCCATCTATTAATTAAAGTAGAGTGGATGTTAGGCTTTGAATTAGCCACTGACCCAGCCCCTTACATAAGATTAGATGTCATAGGACCATTTTGATAGAAGGAACAGCAGCTTTGGTGAAGGGCATTTGCTGGGATGACACACTAGTATATTATGTAGGTATGTCACAGGAGTTCATCCTGGCCTAGAAGTAGCCATTACTCTCCTTGGTTGCCAGCATCTGTGGGCCTCATTGCCTCTCTTTCATTCTTTCTGTGAATTCACTCCTCTCTATTTTCTACCTTCAGACCGGCTTCCTCCACAGTTGTATGTGGCGAACACAGTGGTCCTCAAAGTGTTGTTTCCACGAATTTTCCAGATCAGCTATCTAGAGCTAACAGAGGCCATCTCTGTGGACCACATTAGATTTCTGGAAAAACTATAATTGGTCAACCTCAAATTATTCACTTATACCCCAATAAGCAATAGTTAGAAGAATGAAGTTGTATGGTGCATATATAACTTTTTCTGTGCCAATGGGCAGCAACAGTACCTACGAATGGTGTGTGGGTCAGGAGGCCATCATTGGCACCTGCATTGTAATAGACATATTACAGTGTGCTAATAGTGATACAGGCAGATTGGCATTGATAGTATATTTTGTGGCTTCTTGTGTGATAAATTGAAGCTTATATTTTGATATACCAATTTGTGCCCCAAGTGGCAATAGAAATCAACCAATAGTCTTGTATTTCTAAATCATAAAAATGTCACAAATAATTCATGGCGTGTATTTCATATGCACACTTTCAATATCTGAATATGATAACTTGCTGATAGAATTTTCTATCTCAAAAGCCCAGTAGAGTGCACACTTTTTTTCTAACACAGTCTTTCAATTCTGTGACATTGCTGATTGCTCCTTTAAAACACACTTTGCACCAAACATTTTAGAATATTTGATTCCTGAGGACTTAAAACAGGACATATGTAATTTTACTTTTATTTTTTTACATTTTCAGGTTTAGTGCATAAGCTTAGATGTGAAGGCCTGGAGTTAGCCTGTACATTGCTTTGAAAGAGGACCTTGTTTCCTCCAGACAGTACTGTCTTATGTTTCCTTCCTTTTCCAGAGCCAGGTGAAACCACAGGACTTCCCATTGCAATTGAAATAATCTGAATTTTCAACTGACCGGTCAACCTAAAAAGTCAAGTCCTGATAAAACAAGCTTAAGCAGTCTGATGAGGCTTCTTGACTTTTTGAACTATTAAATTATGTATTCATCAATTTTTATTACTGATATTGTGCAAGGCACTGAGTTAATTCCAGAGGACCTAGGAATGATCCTTGTCTTTTCTCTCTTGTAGTGGATCATGCTGTGGAAGGTGGGAGGGGAGATAAAAACAGCTTTATGATTGGCTATACTTTTATCATTTAGCCCACTGTTTCTGCTATTCTTTGGGATGGCTTTGATGCCAGCCACATAAATGTCTTTATTTGTGTTCTGGACATTCTCGCCCATAAGAAATATGCTCCTATTGGGATAGTTGTTTATTGGTCAGTGAACTGTTTTTTAATTGTGATGAATTAACTGCTCACTGCCTTATTGTGTCTTTCTGCAGCCATTTGACTTATAATTCATAAAGAGAGAGATTCTTGAACCAACAATTTGTTTTTAATATTGTTAGTGTCACAATACAGCTATTGCATGAAATGATGTATACATTCACATTCAGTGTTAACAATTGTTCAAAGCCAAATGCAAACACTACTAAGCTTGTTAAGATTTCTCTTGGCTTCCTTCACTGTACCTTTTATTTTCTCCAAAGACTTGAAGAACCATCAGGGTATATTACTATAGTCATGATTGCTATAATTTAAATAAAGTCAAACTCAAAGGAATATATTGCTTCTATTTAAAATCATTCTTAAAACAGATGCAGGTGGAGGCAGGTTTGAGGTTGAGGAGTGGTATTAGTGTAGGAGTAGCCACTGTTGTTTCAAACCTCTTCCCACCCTGCCCTAAGAAGACTGGAAACCGCTCCTCTCTCTTGCATTTTGTGTTCCTGTGCAGTTGGTCCCTCAGTAGAATGCAAAAGTCATTTGCATGACATGTAGTTGCTGAAGACACATGACCCATCCCTAAACTCAGACTAGGACATTTTTACGAACACTTTTGCAAATTGAAGTCAGGAATCTTACAGCCATCATTAGGGCTGTAGGATTTCAGTCTGCTATGGCAATACAGAGATACTTCTGCAGGACCAGGAAGGATATTCATAGTAATTTACAGATTTCATGTTACCCAATTAAGAAGTTGAGTCATCCCATTTGTTTTGACCAATGTGTATGCAAATGACACTAAAGTATGAACCACAAAAAAAGTCGAAGTACTTACTTTGTCATAGAGACTAGACTAACAAGAAATAAACTGAGGTGAGGGTTTTTTGTTTCTGTTTTTGTTTTTTTGTTTTGTTTTGTTTTGACAGAGTTTCACTCTTGTTGCCCAGGCTGGAGTGCAATGGTGCGACCTCGGCTCACTGCAACCTCTACCTCCCGGGTTCAAGCGATTCTCCTGCCTCAGCTTCCCACGTACCTGGGATTACAGGCATGTGCCACCACCCCCAGCTAATTTTGTGTTTTTAGTAGAGACAGGATTTCCCCATGTTGGTCAGGCTGGTCTCGAACTCCTGGCCTCAGGTGGTCCACCTGCCTTGACCTCCCAAAGTACTGGGATTACAAACGTGAGCCACTGTGCCTGGCCTGAGGTGAAGGTCTTTTATCCGCCTGTTCATTTAGTTAAGCATTCAGTTAAAAATATATTTTGAGTGCCTTTCATACATGCATGGCACAGATATAGGTTTCCAAAGAAAATGCTTCTTTTTTTTTTTTGTTAATCTAAAGATATGGTCCATTATAAAAAATGGCCACGAATTAATTCTCTCTCTGTATTGATAGTGACATTCTAGGTCTTCCTATCCAAAAGTGGCTTGTTTTGGTCACTGAGACAGTTGCAAAAATGATTTGAGTAGAATCGTGAAAAGCACTTGTATAGTAGAACTTACCCTTTGGATGCTTTTAGTACCCAGTACCCATGGGAAGAAGCACAGGCTAACCTGCTAGATGATGAACAGAGCATGACCCAGTCACCAGCCAACTGCCAAACCTGTGAGTGAGGCCATCTGGGATGAGCAGCCCCTGGCTGACTCTCAAACTGACTTCAAATGCGTAAGCTGACCTAGCCGAGATCAGCAGAACCCAACCAGGCCAGACAAACTGCTCAGCAGAATCGTGAGCTGAGTAAATGGTCAGAGTGTTTAGCCATTGAATTTTGGAGTCATTTATTAAACATCAATGGTTAACTGATTTGAGAGATGCTAGTAGTGCACCTATAAAACAGTGACACAGGAAAGCAGGATAATATGTAGCTAACTATCACCAAGATTAGATTAGCAGAACTTGCCAACAGAGAAACTTTTATAAAGATGAGAATTGAAGGAGAAGAGTTTAGTTTGAAGCTCAGTTTTTTAAAATAAATAGAATTTGCATAAATAACAGGTAGGCAGAAATAACATTTATAGGTAAAGAAGATATTAATTAATTTCAGCATAGCTGAGAGGCCAGAAGAAAAATGGAGCTTAAATGTAAAATCACACTTTGAAGTCAATTTGGAGGAATATGTCAAGTGATGTGAAGTATGGCACCATTTGGTCCATTAGATGACTAACTTTACCTCCAACCCAGGCCATCTGAGGTATCAGCCCCAGAAACAAATGTGAAATATTGAGATGTCTCTGCCCTTTATATTGGTCCATTCTGCCTCTAATTTTAAGTCCACATCAAAAGAAGAGTTGAATTGTTTTGGCATCTTTGGATGAGGCCTAAGGAATGCAGTTTTGGAAATGCAAGTATTTCTTGTTTTTACTAATCTTTACTATCATTAACATGTGATTTCTTTCACTAAATTTACTAGTTAGGAATCAGTTTATTTTTTTAAAAAAAAGCCTTATTATTACTCTTTTAAAAAATCTTTTCTATCTCATAATGCACAAAATATTATTCCTCTTTACTGAAAAAATAAACCCATAATTTTACTTTCAGATGATATGACAAGATTGAGCCAAATTGAGGCTGTTGTAACTAATTACTAATTATGATTTGCCTGATCAAAATTGTCATACCGTATCTTGTTAACCATACATTGTTATGAATTAAAGTTTCAATTAATATGATTTTCCTCACCACTGAATTCACAGTATGCTGGTTAACTCCTACTCCCCTTTCCAATCGTGGTCAAAGAATCCATCCTCAAGAAAGCCTTATTTACAGCCTCAGTTGATTTCCATTTTATTATTGGTTTCCATAGAGCTGAGCTCTCTCTTTCTTTATGTGACTTCTTTTAGTGCATATTTGCACTTTCTTGGAGTGATGCCTGTCTTCCCCATTGAATTGTAAACTCCTCGAGAGCAAGGACCAAATACCTTTAGGCTCACCATTTCATTCTCAGCATGAAGCTTAGTGTCCGACATCTTGTATGCATTGAACAAATATTTGTTGAGAGAATGAATGAATAAAGTGATAACACTTTTGCATGCTTGCAGTCTCAGTTTAAATGCTAGTAATGGAAAGTACTCAGGTGAATTTATTCCAGGCAGAGGCAATAGCTGAGGCTCTAGATGAGGAAGAATTTAATAGACTCAAGAAACCGAAAGACCAGGAGGAACCAAAGTGTGGTGGTCCACGAGGAGAAATGGACTGAGAGAGGAAGTAGGGCACCAGTCATCTAGGGCCTTCTTGGTCATGGGAAGGAATTTACATTTTGTTCTAAATGCAATGGGAAGGTACCAGAGGACTTAAAGCAGGGTGATAATGTCATATATGTTAAGATCATCCTTGCTGCTGGTACAAGAAATGGCATGGAGGTGGGTTACAGAGGGAGCTAGGAGGTAGGTCAAGAGCTCTAGAGTCATGAAGATCTTGACCTCTTTTAGGTTTGTACTGTGGACATGGAGACAAGTAAATACTTTTTTGTGTTTTCTGAAGAATCATTAGGATCCCTTTGATGAGTGGGAGAAAAGAGGAATGGAGTTGTTTCCTAAGTTTCTGTCCTGAACGCTGAGTGTCTTGTGTCCCATTCACTGACACACAGAGAGCTTGAGAATGGGAGTGATGCACACTGGTGGAGGGGTGGAGAAAGCACAGTCCTGTGATACATTTAAGCAAGACATTAAAAGTACAAAGATGAAAATGGGTGTGCCACACAAGCAGTTATCAAAAGAGAGCTAGAATGGCTTTGCTAATGTCAAATGAAGTAGATCTTAGACAAGGAATATTACTGGGGAAAATAGGGACATTTTGTAATAATAAAGAGATCACTTTATCAAGAGGACATTACAGTCCTAAACATGCCTGCACTTAATGACAGAGCCTTGACAGAGCCTCACATCATAAGAAGCAAAACTTGATAGAGCTACAAAGAAAAAGAGACAAGTCCACAACTACAGTTAGATATTTCAACACTCTACTCCCAGTAACTGATAGAACAAGTAGAGAAAATTGGAAAGAGTATAGAAGACTTGAACAAACTATGATGTAACATGATTTACTTGAATATTTCTCTCATCAACAGAAAATATGCACCAAGAACATAACCCAGAAGAGACCACATGCTGAGCCATAAGACAAATCTTAATGAATTAAAGAGGATTGAAATCATGTGAAGTATAATCTCTGACCACAAAGAAATTAAACTATAAATCAATAACAAAAGAGTATTTTGAAATTTGGCAACTATTTAAAAACAAAAGAAGACATTTATATATAGCCCACATTTCAAAGAAGAAATCATGAGAGAAATTAGAAAATATTTTGAACTGACTGAAAATGAAGTTACCATGGAACAAAATGGGTGAAAAACAGCTAAACAATAATTAGAGAAATATTTTTGCACTAATGGCTTGTATTAGAAAAGAAGGAAGTATCAAATCAATGGTCTAGGTTCCTACCTAAAGACACTATATGGCAAGAAAAGAAAATTAAAACCAAAGCAAACAGAAAAAAGGAAATAGTGAGTATAAGTTAAGGACTTAATTAAATAGAAACAGAAAACAGTAAAAAATAAATTTAAAGAAAACAAAAGGCAGTTCTTGGAAAACATTAATGAGATTGACAAATCCTTAGCCAGTCCCATCAGAAAATGAAAAGAGAATACAAATTAATAATATCAAGAAAATTACGTGAGTATCACTACAGATTCTACAGAAATGAAAAGATGGTAAAGAAGATGAGCATCTTTAAGCCAATAAAATTGACAACAGATGAAATGCAAAATTTTTTTGAAAAACACAAACTATCAAAGTTCTGTCAAGAAGAAAGTGGTAAATGTCAAAATCTCAATGTCTATCAAAGATTTGAATCTATTGTTTAAAATATTTACCCCCCACCAAAAAAAAATTCAAACCCAGGTAGCTTCACTGATGATTTCTATGAAACCCTCAGGCAAAAAATATTTCCAATTCTATAGGAACCCTTCCAGAAAATAGAAGAGATAATTCTCCGAACCTCATTTTTTGGGGTCAACAATATCCTGCTACCAAAACCAAAGACATTGTAACAAAAGAAAACTAAAGACCAATACCTCTTATGAACATTAATTGCATTTCTCTATACTAACACCAATCACTAAAAATTGCAATTTTAACAATGCAATTTATAATAGCATAAAAGCATTAAAGACAGAAATAGATGTAACCCATGTTTTCAAAATCTATAGACTGAAAACAACCGAGAAATTTAAAAATAACTCAATGATGGAGAGATATTCCCTTTTCACAGATTAGATAACTCAGTCATGTTGAGATATTATTTTCAAAGTGATTGATAGTTTCAATGTAATCCTAGTGAAATCCTATAAAATATTTTAGTAGATTGACCACTTAATTCTGGAAAGTACACGAGACTACAAAAAACAGAGTAATTAAACAAAATTTTAAACAGAAAACAAAGCTGGAGAACTTACAATATTTGATTTCAAGTCATACTCTACTGCTAAAATAGTCAGGACAGGGTGATATTGAAATAAGAATACATATTAGATCATTAGAAAAAATAAAAAATTCAGGAATATGGTTAATTGGCTTTTAACAAAGGACCCAAGGCAATTCAATGTAGAAATGCTCTTTTTTTCAACAAATGATGCTGGAACAATTGGAAATCTTTGTGGAAAAAATAAACCTCAACTTCACATCCTTCATACAAAACAATTCAAACTTGTTTTATAGAGCTATAAACTATATAGAGAGCAAGGAACTATACAATGAAGAAGAAAAAAATAATATCTTTGTGACTTTCGGTGAGGCAAAAAGCACAAGTCATAAAAGAAAATGTTGATACGTTGGACATTTTAAAGTTAAAATATTTGTTCTTCACAATACACTACTCACAAAATTAAAGACAAGCTGCAGACTGGGAGAATATATTTGAAGAGCATGTATGATAAGAAATTTATATCTAGTAGATATAAGAACTCTTATGACTTAGTAAGACAACCTGATTTTTTATTAAAAATACGTGCACTTTATTTGAAGAGAGACTTCACGAGAGAAGATAAATGAATGCCAAATAAGTACCTAAGTAGATGCTCAACATCGTTAGTAATTAGAGAAATGCAAATGGAAATCACAATGAGACACCACTTCACACTCACTGGGGTGGCTAAGATGAAAAGGTCTGGCAGTAATAAATGATGGTGAGGATGCAAAGCAATTGGAAATATACATTATTGGTGGAAATGCACAATGGTACAACTTGTTGGAAAATAATTTTACAGTTTCTCAATAAGGAAAGTAGACGCTATGTGGCCCAGAAATCTCACTACTAGATATCTCTCCAAGAGAAATGAAAACATACGTTTATGCAAAGACTTGTTTTCAAATGTTCTTACAAGCTTTGTTTATAACAGTCAAAAACTGGAAACAAGTGCCCATCAACTGATGAACAGGCAAGAAAATTATGGGATACAGATACAATGGCACACATCCATTATGAAAAGGGACAGATTATTGACTCATACGACAACATGGATGCATTTCAAAATCATTTTACTAAGTGAAAAAAGACGTAGGGAAGGAAAAAATTTTCTTTTTTCTTTAGTTCATTGGCTGAGCCCCTGTAAATTAGACTGACAAAACACAGCTTAAAGAGAGAGAGGGGGCGGGAAGAAAACCAAGCTTATTAACATATGCGTTGTTCATATACTTGGGAGTTCTCAGTGACTGGTAACTCAAGACGTGATTGAATTTGGGGTCTAAATATCTAACTTAGTAGGGGAAGCCAGGGAGGAGAGAAAGGGCACTTTTGGAAAAGAAAAGAATTTTGGAAAGATAAATGAGCTCTTAAGAGAGATGGTAGTTGCTGTAGGGTAGGGGATTTATGACAATTCAGGCTTTTCGTATTGTATTAGGAGGCTCTGCTTTAAGGCAGATAAGGGATTTCAGGAACTCAAATGTCTTCAGCTCAAAATGATTTTTATGCTAATATGACGCATGTCAGCGTGGTATATACTGATTCTCATCAAAGCAAAACATGAACATTGCATCCTGTACGATTCTATTGATATGAAATTCTAGAAAAGGAAAACTATAGTGACAGAAAGCATAACAATGGTTTTCAGGAGCTGGAAGTGGGGTGAGACTATTGAATACTAATGGATGCAAGAGAGCTTTCTGGTGTACAAAAATATTCTATGTTCTGAGTATAAAACCTGAGTACATCTGGAGTATACCTGTTATGCAAGAGTATATATTACAAATTAAGATGTATGTGCACAATTGATAAATTTTATTGCATGCAACATACATTTCAGTAGAAGAATGTTTATATAATTCATACAGAAATATTTGATCTACAGAGACCTCAAAGCTTGATCCATTATACTTCAATATTGAATAATTTCTAGTTCCATTAAAATTGACTTTTTAAATTCTAGAACCTAAAAGCTCCTGATTACTTATAACTTCATTAAGTGAAAAACATTGAGCAAGTGTAATTGCTTCTTTCAAATTTAAATTTTTATTTTTAATTGGCACATAATCGATATATGTGATATTTTGATATATGTATACCTTTTGTAATGATTAAGTTAAGCTAATTAACATATCCATTACCTCACATACTTTTTTTGTAATGAGAACATTTAAAATCTACCATTTTAGCGGTTTTGAAATACACAATACATTATTATTAATTATGGTCAACATGCTGTGCAGTACATGTCAAAAACTTATTTCTATGTCTAACTGAAAATTTGTGTTCTTTAATTAACACTTTTTCATTCCTTCATTCCCACCTGCATGCCTTTGGTGACCACCATTCTACTCTATTTCTATAAATTTGACTTTAGGTTCAGGGCAGCTTTGTCATATAGGTAAACTGTGCACCACGGAGGTTTGGATAATTTTGTCAGGTGGGTAATAAGTATAGTACTCAATAGGTGTTTTTTCTGATCCTCTCGTTTCTCCTATCCTCCACCCACAAGTAGGCCCACTGTTTGTTGTTCTCCTAGTAACCATGTATTCTCATTGTTTAGCTCCCATTTATGTTAGTTTGCTTGGGATAATGGCCTCCCACTGATGCAGCGCCATCCTTGCTGCAAAGGACGTGAATTCATTCTTTTTTATGGCTGCATAGTAGTCCATGGTGTCTATGTACCACATTTTCCTTATCCAGTCAACTGTTGATGGGCATTTAGTTTGATTCCTTGCCTTTGCTATTGTGAATATTTCTGCAATGAACATGTGTGCATGTGTCTTTGTGGTGGAATGTTTTACATTCCTTTGGGTATACTCAATAATGGGATTGCTGTGTTGAATGCTAATTCTGTGTTCAGTTCTTTCAGGATGTGCCACACTGCTTTCCACAATGACTGAACTAATTTACCTTCCTTGTATATAAGTGTATAAGTGTTCCTTTTTCTCCATAACCTTGCCAGGATCTGTTACTTTTTTTTTTTTTTTTTTTTTTTTTTGAGACAGAGTCTGGCTCTGTCGCCCAGGCTGGAGTGCAGTGACCGGATCTCAGCTCACTGCAAGCTCCGCCTCCCGGGTTTACGCCATTCTCCTGCCTCAGCCTCCGGAGTAGCTGGGACTACAGGCGCCCGCCACCTCGCCCGGCTAGTTTTTTGTATTTTTAGTAGAGACGGGGTTTCACCGTGTTCGCCAGGATGGTCTCGATCTCCTGACCTCGTGATCCGCCCGTCTCGGCCTCCCAAAGTGCTGGGATTACAGGCTTGAGCCACCGCGCCCGGCCAGATCTGTTACTTTTATTGTCTTTTTAATAATAGACATTCTGACATCTGTGAGACAGTATCTCATCGTGGTTTTGATTTGCACTTGTGTAATGATGAATGATGTTAGCCTTTTTTCATGTTTATTGGCTGCACATGTGTCTTTTGTAAAGTGTTTGCTCGTATTCTTTGCCCACTTTTTAGTGGGGTTGCTTGTTTTTTGCTTATAAATTGTTGGTTTCTTATAGATTCTGGATATTAGATCTTTGTGGGATCCATAGTTTGCAAATATTTTCTCCCATTCTGTAGGTTGTCTGTTTACTGTATTGATAGTTTCTTTGTAATGTAGAAACTGTTTAGTTTAATTAAATCCCATTTATCAATTTTTGTTTTTGTTGCAATTGCTTTTGTCATCTTCATCACGAAATCTTTACCAAGTTCTATGTCTAGAATGGTGTTTCCTAGGTTATCTTCCAGGGTTGTTATAGTTTTAGGTTTTACATTTAAGTCTTTAATCCATCTTGCATTTATTTTTATATGTGGCATAAGGTAGGGGTTCAGTTTCAATCTAATGCATATGGTTAGCCAGTTATCCTAACACTTTGTTGAATGGAGGCTCCTTTCCCCATTGCTTGTTTTTGTTAGCTTTGTCAAAGATCAGATATTTATAGGGGTGTGGCATTCTTTCTGTGCTCCCCATTATGTTCCATTGGTCTACGTGTCTGTTTTTGTACCAATACCATGCTATTTTGGTTACTCTAGCCCTATAGTATAGTTTGAAGTTGGGTAGTATGATACCTCCAGCTTTGTTTGTTTTGCTTAGGATTGCCTTGGCTATTTGGGCTTTTTGTTTGTTTCATATTAATTTTTATAGTTTTTTTTTCTAGTTATGTGAGGAATGTCATTGGTAGTTTCATAAGAATAGCATTGAATCTGCAAATTGCTTTTGGCCATATGGCCATTATAATGATACTGATTCTTCCTATCCATGAGCATGGGATGTTTTTTCATTTATTTGTATCATGTTTTATTTCTTTCAGCAGTATTTTATAGTTATAATTGTATAGATCTTTCACCTCCATGGTTAGGTGTATTACTAGGTATTTGATTCATTTTGCAACAATTATAAATGGGATTGTATTGCTGATTTGGCTGTCAGCTTGGCTGTTGGTGTATACAAATGCTAGTGATTTTTATAGATGGATTTGGTTTCCTGAAACTTTGCTAAAGTTGTATATCAGATCAAGGAACTTTTGGGCCAAGATTGTGGGTTTTTCTAGATATAGAATCATGTTATCTGCAAACAGGGATAGTTTGACTTTCTCTCTTCGTAATTGGATTTCTTTTCTTTCTCTTGCCTGATTGAGCTTGCCAGGACTTCCATTACCATGTTGAATAGGAGTAGTAAGAAAGGGCATCCTTGCCTTGTGCCAGTATTCAAAGAGAATGCTTCCAGCTTTTGCCCATTCAGTATGATATTGTCTGTGGGTATGTCATAGATGGCTCTTAATATTTTGAAATACGTTCCTTCAATGCCTAGTTTGTTGATGGTTTTAACATGAAAGTATGTTGAATTTTATCAAAAGCCTTTTCTGTGTCAATTAAGATAATCATGTGGTTTTTGTTTTCAGTTGTTAATGTGATTAATCACATTTGTTGATTTCTGTGAACCAACCTTCCTTCCCAGGGATAAAACTTACTTGATTACAGGGGAATTAGCTTTTTTATGTGTTGCTGGATTTGGTTTGACGGTATTTTGTTGAGGATTTTTGCACCTATGTTCATCAAGGTTATTGCCTGAAGTGTTTTTGTTGTTGTTGTGTCTCTGCCAGGTTTTGTTATCTAGATGATACTGGCCTGATAGAATGAGTTGGGGAGGAGTCCCTGCTCCTCAATTTTTTGGAATGGCTTTAATGGGAATGGCATCAGCTCCTCTTTATACATTGGACAGAATTTGGCTGTAAATCCATCTGGCCTTGGACTTTTTTTTGGTTGGTAGGCTTTTTATGACTGATTTAATTTCAGAGCTCATTATTGGTCTGTTCAAGGATTCAGTTTTTTCATGGTTCAGTCATACAAGGTTCTATGTGTCCGAGAATTTATCCATTTCTTCTAAATTTTCTAGTTGAGGTACATAAAGGTGTTTATAGTAGTCTCTGATTGTTGGTTGTATTTCTGTGCAGTCAGTGTTAACATCTTGTTTGTCATTTCTAATTGTGTTTACTTGGATCTTATCTTTTTTTTCTTTATATGTCTAGTAGTGGTCTATCTTACCAATTTTTTTCAAAGAACCATCTCCTGAATTCATTGATCTTTTGTATGGTTTTTCAATCTTAATATCCTTCAGTTTCATTCTGATTTTGCATTTATTGTCTTCTGCTTCCTTTGGGGTTGGTTTACTCTTGCTTCTCTAGTTCTTCCAGTTGTTATGTTAGGTTGTTAATTTCAGATCTATCTACTTTTTGAGGTGAACATTAGGTGCTATAAACTTCACTGTTAATACTGCCTTAGTTGTGTCCCAGAGATTCTGATATGTTGTATCTTTCTTCTCATTAGATTCAAAAATTTTCTTGATTCCTGCCTTAATTTCATTGTTAACCCAAAAGTCATTCAGGTGCAACTTGTTCAATTTCCATGTAATTTTATGGTTTGAGTGATTTTTTAAGTATTGGTTTTTATTTTTATTTTGCCATGGTCGAAAAGTGTGGTTGGTATGATTTGTTTTTGTTTTTTTAAATTTGCTGAGTCCTGTTTTATATCTGATTGTATGGTTGATTTTGGAGTATGAGCCATGAACCACATTTTCTCTATTAATTTATTTGTTGATGGACAATAAAGTTGTTTCCTGATTCCCTACTTTAGCTATTGTGAATAATGCTGCAAAGAACATGAGGATACAAATGCCTCTTCAGCACACTGATTTCAATTCCTTTAGATATATAGCCAGAGTAGGAATGTTGGATTGTATATTAATTCTATTTTTATCTTTTAAGAAACCTACATACTGGTTTCCATAATAGCTGTGCTAATTTTTATTCTAATCGTGTACAGGGTTCCCTTTTCTTCATGTTATTTCTCACATTTATGTTTGTCTTTTAGATAATACCCATTTTTATGTGTATAAGGCGATATCTCACTGCAGTTTTATTAGCCTCTTCCTGATGAAAGTGATGATGAGCATTTCTTCATATATCTGTTGACTATAGGAATGTCTTCTTTTGACAATTGTCCCTTCAAATCCTTTGCTCACTTTTTAATCAGATTATTTGTTTTCATGCTATTGAGTTGTTTAAGTTCCTTATGTATTTTGGATATAAACCTTTCATCAGATGTGTGGTTTGCAAATATTTTCTCCCAATCTGTGAGTTGTTTCTGCAGTCTCTTGTTTCCTTTTCTATGCAGTAGTTTTTTACTTTATACAATGCTATTCGTCTGTTTTTATTTTTGTTGCTTGAAATTTCAGAGAGTGATATCCAAAAATAATTGCCCAGATTACTGTTGTGGAGCTTTCCCCCTGTGTTTTCTTCTAACAGTTCTACAGTTTCGGGTCCTATGTTTAAGTATTTTAATCCATTTTCGTTTATTTTTGCATATGGCAAGAGATAAAGAGTCCAGTTTTATTCTTCTGCATGTGGATATCTACTTGGGTTCCCAACATCATTAAGTGAAAAGACTGACCTTTTTTCATTATGTATTCTTGGCACCCTTGTTGGAAAACAACTGTAAATGTGTGAGTTTATTTCTGGCCTCTCCTATTCTGCTCCATTTGTTGATGGTTCTCTTTTTATGCCACTACTATGCTGTTTTTATTATTATAATTTTGTAATTCTTTTCCCCCTTCCTTTCTTCCTTGCTTTCTTGTTTTCTTTTTTTTTTTTTTTTTTTCTGAGATGGAGCTTTGCTGTGTTGCCCAGGCTGGAGAGCAAAGGCATGGTCTTGGTTCACTGCAACCTCAGCCTCCCAGGTTCAAGCCATTCTTGTGCCTCAGCCTCCCATGTAGCTAGGATTACTGGTTCCTGCCACCACACCTGGATCAATTTTGTATTTTTAGTAGAGACAGGGTTTCACCACGTTGACCAGGCTGGTCTCAAACTCCTGACCTCATGTGATCCACCTCCCTAGGCCTCCCAAACTGCTGAGTTTACAGGGGTGAGCACCTGCACCCAGCCTGTAATATATTTTGAAGTCAGGTAGTAGGATGCCGCCAGCTTTGTTCTTTTTACTTGAGACAACATTGGGCCTCATGCAAAAAGAAAATATTTATAAAAATTGTTTCAAGGTATACACTTAATTTACCTCTCCTGCCTCATTTTATTACATGATACCTAGAAACAAGAAATGTCTTAACTGATGAAATATAGTAAGTTCGTGTAACCATTTCTAAATTTTTATTATATTATTTAACCAAATTGGTTTAGTATTTGTTTCAGATGGTCTGCTCTGAATTTTCTAGGAGTGTTCAAAGGCTGTTTTCAGTATCTGTATGGATACTTCAAGTATGGAAATCATTAGTGTCCTTATAGTTGGATTTTAATGTGAATGGGATCTGTGGGGTGGGGACTACTTTTAAGTTGGAAGTTGCTAGAGATAAACTCTCCAGTAATATGTGGAGCCACGCTGGTGTTTTTCACTCTAGTAGAGAATAAATGACAAACTACCCTCATGCTCAGCCTTGAAGCTGCTGTTGAGTAATTTTCTGTAGTAACATTCTTTGTCAATGATTGAGTACTTTCACTATGATCATAAAATCTAGTAACAGGTAAAATAATGATGATATATCATAATACTTGTAATTAATGTTTTATGACTAATTCAGATTGGTTCTGTGTAAATCATTTTTACTAACTTATGTTAACATTAATCTTATATATTTATACATTTATAGTGAATATTAGGTGCTGACAATATCCGGGAGTCTCTCCTCTCAGTCTGTATATGGAAAATGATGTTTTTGTTATCTGCAGGAGACTGCAGAGTCCTCAAACTAAGAGATGAGAAAAAGGGGATTAATAACAGTGCTTTTCAAAATATTTTTCTTTTATGAATGATGACAAAGTTAATAAGTGTTTTTCACCTGTACTTAGAGATTTTTACTCAAAAATGTCTATTCTTCCATCCTGAAATTTTGGAATTAAAAGTGTTATGAAGGTTATTTTAATGTCAGCACCCTGAAAGGCTTTATTAAATTTCACAACACACAATAAATACTAGGGCAGCATTGGCCTTTAGTAATTTTTCATTTTCATTAAACATCTCAGAATTGTGAGTTATTCTTTTTTAATCTTATGGGCTTTCTTTTTGCATTGGTATTGTGTGTGTGTGTGTGTGTGTGTGTGTAAGTAAATTGTAATTAGGGTTTCCACCACAGATGTTTTAAAGCTTGGAAAGGGCAACTGTAATTCCTTATGCATGAGGGCAAGAACGAATGAAAATCAGGGCTTTTGATTGTGTTTACAGGAGAGTGAATGAGGGGACTGAGGCACATTGATTATACAGTTCCACATTTCACATCTTGCCTCTTGGCTTTCTGTATTTGCCTCCTACTCAGTTTTGCTACTGCTTTGGCTAAGAAGAGTCACAGTGTACTGTGGGGGTGTGTTAAAGAGAACAAGAGATTATAACTCATGAGACAATGACAGAATATATCATTTATGGAGCTATAATAAAAAAATAAATATATTTAATTCAAATAACTTTAAACAGTAACTCCAATTTACCTGTTCAGCTTGAATGCATCTAGAAACAAAAAGGGAACTCATCAAATAGGCATCTCTTTCCATATTTGGAGTTGTTATGGTCACTTCCCTTAGCCCACCAGCTAAAATGACGCAAGCAGCTGTGAAAATCGTGGGAGGAGGAAACAGGGAATGAGCAGTTAAACAGCATTTCACTCTGTCTTTCTCATAATTGCCTCCTTTCAGAGCATGAGGTTTAGGGGGAAATACCCCTAGGACCTTCTACTCTGCTCTCATTACCTTTCTGAATGGAATTCTTCTGAAATTGAATTAACATTGGATTATTAAATTCTCACAAGAAGGTTATAACAGCAAAGACCTGGTTGGAGGGAGAACGGAGGGGAGACCAGTGATGGATGGAGTTCCCTCCCAGAGTAGGAGGGCTGAGACCCCAGAATGAGCGGATGGAGAGGCCTCAGAATTGAGGAGAGAAAAGGCAAATGTGTATATGAAGGAAAGAGGGAGACTGGAATTTCCTCTAAATATTGCTGAGTTCTATTCCCAAAATTCAAAAGTGATTTTCCTGTTTAGAAACGTCCAATGACTATTGCCTAAGCCAAATGGGGATTTAATAACACAAAATGCCAATCAGTCTCATCTCTTACTAGTTTTTCGTTCTCACTTTGGTACTGTCCCTTGAAATGCTGAATCCTGGGCACAGTAAGTAGATTTGAGACTTTTCAACAGTCACCTTCTGTGCCTCTGTTCTTGTCAATTTTTATGAAAATCTTCTGGACCCACTTAAAATGTCTCCACCTTTCTATATTATTCTACAATAATCATCTTCAAGAATTGAAGTTAATTTCTCCTCCTAGGATCCCCCTTCTAATGATTAATATGACCCTAATGGAGCTTGTCTCATATACTAGTTTTATTTGTTTGGTCCCAAAACTAGACTGAGTATGCCTTTGTTCAGCCCTCATGTTGTTTAGCATAATTAGACATCCACTAAATGTTTAAATTAGGATATACAGAAGAAAATAATTTAGGACAATATAATCATCACATTAAAAACCACAAAAAGCATGAAGGGCTATATAAGATAGTGTTACTATCCTTTTGTTCCAGAGATGATACATTTATACATTTTTAAACTGTTACCACAAAGGTAGCTGTTAGTAAAACAAGCAGATGCTAGAAATTTTGTTTTAAAAAAGCCACAGATACATCGTTTTAAACTAATTTATTTTTTTACCTCACAGATAACAATTGTATATCTTTATGGTGTGAAACATGATGCTTTGATATAGGTATACATTGTGGAATGCTAAATCAAACCAATTAAAATATCCATTACCTCACATTGTTATAATTTTTTGTGTTATGAAAATATTAAAAAATCCACTCTCATAGCAACATTTAGGTATATAATACATTGTTATGAACCATAGTCACCTTGTTGTACAGTAGATCTTTTGAACATATTCCTCCTATCCAACTGAAAGTTTGTGTCTTTAGATGAAAACATCTACATTATCTTGATCAGAAGCCCTATAAAATGTTTTTAATATTCATAATGATAAACATAAGACAACTTCAGTACCTGGACCTAAAAGATTATCTTCAGTGTAATGCCCTTATTTAGACAGATGAGTACAGAGTTTTTTAAATTGAAATATGGTAGCATATGACACACATTCTTAATGAAGTTGCAAATAGAAAATGACATTTTATGAAAAATAAATAAAGGAGACCTTGCTATTACAGATTTTCTTTTTCTCAAGATGGAACTCCTGCGTCGTCTCCAGAAAAGCCTTTGTGTGTATATCCTACCAATACTTACCCCGATCTATTCTTTCATGCGTTAAGAGGGATTCCAAGCAGGTCCACATTGTAAGCAAAGGCCTAATGCATTGTTCTAGATTCAGCCTGCACTTGAATTGGTCTTTGATTTTTATGTCATGTTATAACTTTCAGATTTCCTACCATTTTTCAAGCAGGGCAGTTTCATGGTTCAACAGCTCACATCTTAGTAATTCTTATTCTCTGTATGTATTTGTAAATTTTGCTGTGTCAAGCAGTAGAAATGCACTGAAGTTTCTTTCAAGTTATGAATAGTAAAGCCACAGAGGAATGTTTTAATGATGTTGGAAATAAAAAGTTTCCTAGGAAGTATTTGAGCCATTTGCTATATTTAGGTATTATGGTATGTCTTTCTTTTTTAATATCACTTTCTCATAGCTGGGAAATATTTCTTTTAAAAGGAAAGCTTTTATGACTGGCGCCATAGCTCATGCCTGTAATCCCAGCACTTTGGGAGGCTGAAGCAGGCCTGACCAACATGGTAAAACCCTGTCTCTTCTAAAAATACAAAAATTAGCTGGGCGTGGTGGCACGTACCTGTAATCCCAGCTACTGGGGAGGCTGAGGCAGGAGAATTGTTTGAACCCATGAGGCAGAGTTTGCAGTGAGCCGAGATCATACCACTGCACTCCAGTCTGGGTGACAGAGTGAGATTCCATTTCAAAAAGAGAGAGAAAGAATAGGAAAGCTTTTAGCTCTTTTTTTAATATTTTACTTGTTGTTCTATACCTGCCCAATGGCAACAGCTGTTAAGGTTTGTGTTTGATCATCTTGGGGATCAATTTCCAATTATGCTTCGGCTCTATTCCTTTCTTCCCCATCCTGTATTTCATCTGCACTTGAGATTCGAGAGGAAAACAAAAGAGATACTTAAATAGAAACAAGTTTCTTGGTGAATAGGGAGTATGCAGACTTTTGAATATCAGTGAATTCAGTGAAAGTTATTCGTGAAAGAGTGACGGTACAGCCCGGGAAAACATAGTTTTCCTTCAGTCCTTTCACTGCCAACTTCAGAAACAGAAAATAGAGCAAGAAGTAGACTCCTTTATTGTGACAGTGTACAAGAAACTACGTGGAATAGAATTTCAAAGGTAATTCTATGTCATGATACCTAAAATTATCATGGATCTGATTTTTTTTTTCTATGTCATGGCCTGTCAGGTGCTACTAGGGCAGCAAACATGTTATAAGTCCAGCTCAGTGAGCAGAGCATATCATTTGAAAAAGATGGTAATAGATGAAGAATTATATTAGCTGGTGAATATGTCAGTAACAAGGATGTGACAGCACGAACATGAATAGGTGTCCCAACAGGTGGTAAAGCCATGCAGTGGGGAATCTAAGGTCATCAGTAGGACTGTGAACATGGATGTGAAATAGGAAGGCATACGGCGCTCTCCTTTCTCCCCTACATTTTCAAGTTTTGCGTGGAAATGTTAAGACCTGGCCTGATTTCAAACTAGGCAAGTGACGTCTCTGCTGATGGTATCTCATGTCTAGGGTGTCTCCGGCAGGGACCTCACCAGTAGACGTGGGTCATGAGGGAAGGAGGGCAGAAGTAGAGGAGGAACTCCTGGTAGAAAAAGCCAGCGAAGCCCCTAAATTCCTGCAGGGCAGGGGGCAACCGCAAATTGATGTCCCTATCCTAAATCAGCTGGAGAGCTCAGCAGGGATATGGACATGGGAAAAAAATTATAAATCTAGTGGCCAAATTGTGGCATGAGGTCGGTAACCGGACTCAGGAAGAGATTGATCCTGCTAATTTAATCATATGGGGGCACAGTGCAGTGTGAAAACAAAGCATCAAGTGTTCAGCTCCAGGGCCTTAAATCCTCCCTGCACATAGTCAGGATATGGCTGCAACCGTGCAGAGAGAGAATGTGCAGCGGCAGGAAACTGTACAGAGTACAACACTGTTCTCAGAGGCCTCTATCATTGATGTCTTCTGTACTTGGGGTCCCCTCTGCTCTTTCCAGGGCACACGTGGAGCCATAGGAGAGGACTGTGGTTTTCTGGGGTATCTCTGAGTAAGACTGTGTCAGAGTGGCAGTTTCATTGCAGCAGCTTGCAACTGCAACTGTGCCACCTGACCCTGCCCGATTCCCATCTTCCCCATCAAACATGTGACAGCACTTCACTACAGGATGGAGAGTAGAGGTAGAGCCACTCATTTTCTACAGTGTACGCCTGTGCATGGCAACAAGAACTTGTGGTGTTTTCATATCCAATATAGAGTTTAAACAGTTAATAGGCTATTACTCTCATTATTACTTTCAGCCTACACGGTGCCATGTAACACATGGAGAAATAGGCATAGCCGCTCAAAGTTAATGAGAGAGATTTAGGGAAGAATTTTATGATGGATTCAGCTGGGCTTAAGAAATATGTTTCCGGTCTCCCTTTTAATCCATCATGTTTTCAACTGGTAGTTAAAGAAGGCATAGATAGCAATGAAACCAGATCGTAAAAAATGTATTCATTCTTCTATTAGTTCTGTTTGTGTTTATACCTTGTTTTTCTTTGTGTTTATAGCAAGAACCTGTGGTACAGTTTTTGCTAGCATTTTTAATAGTGATAAAACCCAACCATCCTATAAACTCCTTAGGCCATCTCATTGGAAATACCATCAGTTCAGCCATTCATTCAGTCGGTATTTTTCGAGCACTTACTGTGTGCCGAATATTGTGCTTTTTCACTCATTTCTGCTTCAGAGACAAAAAATTACTATGATGTATCATGCAAATGTTAGAGGCAAATAATCCGAATATTTAGGAAGTCTATTTCAAAGGTTTGTGTCATTTTACCAGTCTTTAAAATATCTGATACCTGGGCTGAATTAGCTCTCATTAGTTTAAGTTTGCAAAACACTTTATCTTAAAATTAATTGACCTTCAGACTAATTTAGAAGGGATAATTGTAATGAATTTGGTAATTATAAGCATAATAAATTGCATTCAATGTATAATACTTAAAAGGTTGTAACTTTTTACTTGTTCTAGAAAGCAATTGAGGTAATTTAGAGTTTTAAAAGTTGTATAAGTCAATATAATTAGATCGTGGTTAAAATATAAATCAAAAACTAATTAGCAGGAGAAAGAGAATTGTCAGGCACCCAGGGATGTTTGCTGTGGCAAGCAAGCATTTAATTCTTTCCAAAATGTCTAGGTAATAACATGGCTGCCTGTATAGTCCATATTACCAGTTAAAAGTGTATAGATAGTAAGTAACAATAATAATCAATTTACATCCCACCTGCCATATGCTAGGCACTGTTACAAACGCTTTGAATGTATTGTACAACCACCTTCTTTCAACCCTAGGGCTCACTTAGCAGTTGCTATCCCAGTTTGGCAGATGAGGAAATTGAGGTCAAGCATCTTACTCACCCAGTGAGGGACAGAAACGGGAGACCACCCGAGCAGTTTGACTCCAGGGTCTGTGCTCACAAACCTTCCCTTACATTATAAGTTAATACCTATGTAATATGTAATGTTTTAAATATTCTAGGTAATACATTTCATAAGTCCCGAAGTTTAATTTTGGGGAAAAACATAGATATTCTTTAGATAAATGTTTCTCATATTGTCCCTCGGTAAACCTGGGAGCAATAACAGTGCTTTAAATTATTGAAGTCAGCACATATTCTCTGTATCTGTAGACTCCGGGTATTTCATTTATCTCTTCTTGTCAACTGCCTTTCTACCAATTAGACTTTTTTTTCTTACTCTTCACCACACCCTTATGCACCATCCTATGAAAATAACTGAGTACATTTTGTGTCATAATCCCTCCCGAGGTCCTGTTTGCTGGATGTCTTCACTGATTATTTAGAGGAATGTTTGTTGTGTGACTCCTTCAGGCACTGGGCTAGGTGTTAGGGAAAGAAGCAACAGTAAGACCAACAAACCTGGTTCTTACCTTTTTTATAAAACATGTTTTAGAGAGATACATGCTGTAAATCACTATTATAGAATTAATTATATATTCTATTAAAAAATTGTTCAATATAATTGTAATTATATTTTAATTACCATTGTAGAAATCCCATGAGATTGCAAAGCCAGGCAAGTTTACATAGTAGGGGATTTGAGAAGACTTCTTTGAGGAAGTAATATTTGAGTCAAGGAATAAATAAGCATAATAAAAATTACAAATTTGTGATTAGGGAAATTACAGAGGTTCATAAAATCTTATTGAGTCTTCAGAGCAGTTATTGCTTGGTTTATACTTCCAGACTTCCTTTCTCAGATCGTGGGGCATTAAGAAGTAGCAGCTGGTATCCTCCAGTCAAAGTTCCTGGCCTTCAGAATCTGCTTACCCAGCTCTGAATCAATGTGCTGCCAAGTTGCTCAGAATATAGATAAAGCTCAATCATTTGGAAAATGGGCTTCCAAAATTTTTTTTTCTAGATGCAAGTCCCTCGGCTTTGCCCCATTTACATCTGCATGAGGAAGGGGGTCTTTCTTTAGCCCACAAAGATGCGTCTGCTCTCTCCACTCTTGTGGGGCTTCAATATTTGCAGTCAAAGGTCTCTGATTTTTGCTTCTGAAACTCCTGTGCTTATCCTTGTGCCCATGGCAAAGGAGGATAGTTCACCATATGACCTGCAGACATTTCCCCTGGACTGCATTTAGCTAAGAGTCTCGGCTTTATCCATCCAAGTCTTGTTGAGCACTGATCTGGGCCAATTCTAGTCATTTCTTTGTTAACAATTTCTTTATTCATTGCTTCTGCAGCATGCTTACTAGCCATTTTTTAGGTCCTAATCTTTAGTGAAGTTCAACTTGTTATCTATTCTTTTTCAATGTATCACAATAGTAAGCACCATCATTTCAGAAGGTTCTCTCTTTATTCAGAGGATGTCCAGGGGAATTTTCGTTTTTCATCTCAGGAATGCTGCTAGGCCAGAGCCTATTTGCAGGACAGAAACGATGAGTGTCCTGTGTTTGTTCATTGTCAATCTAGCCCTTTACAGCTCATTTTCACCCTCAATGAACTGTCAAAGTTTTGTCTAACACCACATTTGGGTCTTCCTATTCACAAGAATAAGCATTTAAAAGCAGTTTTAAGTAATAAAAATATTCTTGACTGACCAGGTTGCACTCCCCTCATATAGCTGCATGGCTAACTCCATCTCTTTCTTCTCTTCTCCTTGCACAGATAGCCATTTCTCTACAGTACCAACCAGGATCACCCTATTTAAGGATACAACTATCTCTACTCCCATTACCCAGGTCTCTCCATCCACCCAACCCACATCTACTTTTTCTTTATTCCGTAGCACATATCCCCTTCTAACCTACTATAAAAGTTCCTTATTTAGTGCTTCTATTATTTATTGTCTTCATGCCCAGACATTCTTCTGTTTGTTTCCCGATATATGCCAAGCACCATAAACATTGTAAGCAGTAAACATTTGTTGGATGACTGAATATGACTTGCAGAAAGCATTACAAGCATAATTTTTTTAGGAGAGGAAAATGTGGGTCACTTTCTGCTATTCTTAATAAGGTTAAGAAGTAAAATGAAGACACAATATGGAAAAGCAAAGCTTAAATGAGTTTGTGTGTGCATATACTGGCACACATGTTTGCAAAACTAACACTAAGATATTACCATAGAGAGTTAATAAATGACTTTCATTTTCCCTAAACAAATTTTCTAAGGCTATGATTATATTTTAAAGTCATTTAAATTATACTAAAACTTAGGAATAACAAAAATCTGTTATTTCTGTACTTTGGCACAGAAATGATTCTATCATAAAATTATTCAATAAATATATTAGAAATATGTTAAAGCTGACAGATACATGTAATGCTAAAATGCTACAATTATGTTTAATAGTTTTTGTCAGAAATTTTATGATTCAAGTCAATGTTTCCAAATTGAAGTACAGATGCCGCTCATCTTGCAGTGAGGTCACATCCCAGTAAATCACTGTAAGTCAAAAATATCAATCAAAAAGACATTTCATACCCTGACAAACTTATAGTAAAGTCAAAAATTATAAGTTTAATTATTGTTAGTTCAGATGCTCTTCCACTTATGATGGAGTTCTGTCCTGATAAACTCATCATAAAATTGAAAAATTGTAAGTGGAACCATCGTAAATTGGGAACCATCTGTACCACCTTGTTTAGTATTGTATAATCTTGGTGTAGGATGTAGTGGTAAGACCGTGTTCGAATTCTAGACCTGTGTATAAATCGTAGGCATTGCTTCTTGGTTGTGAGACACTGAATAAGTTTTAAAATACTTTTCAATTTTTATGTATATATAATCACTGAGAACAGTGCATGGGCAGCTCTTATTACTGAATTATCCCTTAGAAAAATTTTAATGAAATTATTGGCATTGTGCCAGGCGCAGTGGCTCATGCCTGTAGTCCCAGCACTTTGGAAGGCCGAGGTGGGCAGATCACTTGAGGCCAGGAGTTTGAGACCAGTCTGGCCAACATGGTGAAACCTTGTCTCTACTAAAAATGCAAAAATTAGCCGGTCGTGGTGGCAGGCACCTGTAATCTCAGCTACTCAGGAGGCTGAGACAGGAGAATTGCTTGAACCCGGGAAGTGGAGGTTGCAGTGAGCCGAGATTGTACTACTGCACTCCAGCCTGGGCGACAGAGCAAGATGCCGTCTCTCTCTCCCTCTATATATATATATATATATATATATATATATATATATATAGGTTTGTGTGTGTGTGTATATATATGTATATATATAATTTGTATTTATATATTATTAAATTTATATATATAAATGTATACATATATATAATTGGCATTGGATCTAGGGGAGCATATATCTAGGTTAAATTTAGAATTAAGTATCAATAGTGCACTACTGAAAATGTTCAGGAAGAGAAAATGCTCAATGATCCACTAATGGCCTATAATTTCTAGCATTGGAATCAATATAAAAATCTCAAGAAGAAAATAAATAAAACTTGACTCCAATATAGCCTCTAGACAATTCAGAAGGATTTGTTACTAAAAGATATTAAAAACCTGGTATTAACATTTCACAAATGTTATTCTCATATATTGTATTCAGTGCTAAAGATAGAAACTGCTAAGGCATCCCTGGCCTTTGAGCTTATTATCTAAATAAAGCCGACATGAGTGAAACAACCACTGTAATTATCCCAGTGGGCACTCTTAAAAAGTAAGGCTGATGAGTAAATGAGGAGGCCTTATGAATTAGAGGGTAAAAAGATTTTGCCTTTGTCAAAGTCAAGCTGTCTGCAATAAAATGTTTATAGTGTGCTCAAGTCAGTATCCAGTAGCACTGATAACAGATGAATTTTGCCCTAATGGAGAATGCATCTTATCAAGTAGGCCTAAGGTGTTGGAATTGGACTTTGACTAATACCTGGGCTTAGTTTGTATAATGCTGCAGAATTGTTTTAGTTGTTTTCTCTTTAGACCTAGGCTTTAAAAGGAAAAATAAGTCAGCATCCTTTACATGCAAGCATAGAGTAAATGTGCATTTAGTGGGCTAACAATTTGAAAGAATCAAACCCAGCAGAGAGAGTTACTAAGGTGTTCTGTAAGGCCTTCTAAACAATCGGAGAATTGCTAAGATGATATAAAGAACTGGGCTAGGGAGGCTGTGTCTTATATATGAGAATGATGTGAAGAAGCATTGAAGCAAGAATGAATGAACCTTCTGGCATACAGAATAATGTTTACTATTTAAATGGGAAGGGACAGAGTGACATTTCTGTTGCTTCTAGATGAGTATCTTGTGTTCTTACCAACTGAGTGCATCGTTACGTACCAGACAACTAAACACAGGATACAAAGAGGAATAAGAGAGTTCTTGTTCCCAAAGAACTCACAGCCTAGAGTCAGAAAATGTATGCAATCCTGTACAGTATGACAAAGCATAGTGCTAAAGATGTGTTCAAAGTTGTAGGAAATCACATAAAAGGGGTACCGAACCTAACGGGAGGAGAGGAGCAAATCAGGAAAGCAGTGGATGATTCCAGCTTTCTTGAAGAAGTGGAAATTGAACTCACCTTAAAAAATGAAATGGGAAAGTTCCTGAGGAAGATGGCAATTGGAATTTTATTGTAGATTTTTAACTTTTTCAAAACACCAGTTGTTTTGTGTTTCAAAACAACATACGCATGCATTGAGCATATGCACACACGCAAGCTGACTAATGTTAACAGTAAAAACAACAAAAAAAGGAAAATGTGTAATCTAATGCGATTAAAAAAACTCACAGCCAAGAAAAATGGAAAGTACTTTCTGAATGAGGAGTCTCAGTTCCCACAGGAACAATTCTAACTCAACCAAATCCTGGTATAAGTCCTTCAGAGAAGTGTCCCCTAGGTGAGGACAGAGCCTATATATTCTAACAAAATGTGTCAACTGAAACTTTCCTACTTCTCCTGCAATTGAATTAGCTATAAAAATGTGGCTAGATCACACAAGATTTAGTCCTCAAGTCTAACTTGGAGTGGGAAAAATGATTCTGTAGTATCACCAGTGTCCAAGAAGTCACTCACACTAAACCAGAGCAGATACTCAGGCCCTTCTCTAGACGTGGAGAAGAGACGGTATAAGAGAAAGAAGCTAAATGAAATTCATCTCGTATGAATTGCATTTTCAAAAAGCCCGTGGGGTCTTTTTTCCTCTTTGACTCTTAATGCTCCCTTTTGATACATAAGAAAACTGAGGTTTAGAAATGCTAAATAAGTTGCCCTAGGTCACAAGGGTAGGAAACTTCCGGAGTGAGAATTTGACCTCATTCCTAGAAATCCAAAGCTGTCGCTTTTTTTCTAAGACATCATGTTGCTTCCTTGTCTTTCATAAGATTACGGCATCTTTCCTTCTCCACTGACAGTGGGCTTTGGACTACGGAAGAAAAAAAATGGGCTAAATGATTTTTTATTTATCTTTGTATTTCAGTTCTGTGATTAAAGTTTTGGGGAAGATAGAGGCTGTTCTTAGTGCTGAGTTCATCCTTACTCAGCCTGCCAGAGCTGACCTCCTCATCCATGTCCCCTCCTTCTCCCATTCCAAATCCTATCAAATCTGCAATCTCTGCAAATTCTCTTGCACTCTCTTGCTTTTGAAACCTCCCTCAGCATTTTAAAACTTTTCTCACCCGACCCACAAAATTCAGCACTGGCTTTTCTTGTGCTGTATATTTAGTACTATTGCTGTGTACGCTGTTTCCATTTCCCCAGGCGGTCTGAAGGCCTGTAGTACATGTATTATACTGTAAATTTTTCCTTTGAACCCCAAAGCACAATGCTGAACAAAGTGTGTATTCTCAGTGGATGCTATCACCAGAAACCATACAGGTAACCAAGCCCTGAGTAGAAAACAAAGCCATGTGTTTTCATATCTTACCTAACTACCTACATCTTACCTGATGACTGTAGAGGCCTACAGTGTATGGAATGTTTACATATGCATTATTTTATTTTACATTGCATCACATATATTTGTATGACTTAGTTGTTATAATGACCACAAGGTGTTTACTTTTCAATCCACTTGTTAATGAATGAAGCAATTACGTTTTGTTATTCTGGCCTCTGTATCTTTAGAGGGCTTGGATTTCACACGTCTTACCATTTAGTAACTTATTTTAGCTTGGCTGGAGCTTTTAAAAGATGAAGTTCATTTTATTTGGCAAAGGGTAGAATAGCAGCTTCTTCGCCTGAGGCTTTGTGTTCTGTTAATTAGATTTGCTGCCAGGTCTTCACATAGAAATTGAAGTTGTTCCAGTTTTTTTTCCCCATTCCTACTTGAGTCTCGAACATAGACCTACTACCATTTGTACAAGTTTAAACCTTTTAATTTGATTCTTTGTCAGGTAAGTTTGGGGGTAGAGTCCTTGTATTTTTGTTGTTAATCTGATGTCGGTTTTATGAGTTTCCTATATCTGAATAAAATTGGATATTTAAAGTTATAAGTATGGTACAAAAATAATTCTTTCCATAATTGGAGTTTTCTAGTTCAATTTATCCTCCATAAAGTTGAAAATGTCACTGGAGCTAACTATTACAGCTTAAAATACACAAATTATTTTAAAGAGCAGTCATTAGATACAGTAGTTTTGATCACTATTTCATGATTCTAGCATATTTATTTATTAGATTTTTTATGTAGCTCAGAATAAGTTTATGTTTTTTAAGTACTGGTAGAAATCAGGGCAGTTATGGAGTACCTCTGCGTGGCTGCAGATATTTGGTAAAGCAATGGCAGCAGAGGGCAGTGAGTAGAAACTTGGGCTCTAGGGCAGGAGAGTCTTTGGGTCACCCAGTCACCAATTATCAGACAAGCAGTCTTCCTCAAGTGACTTAGTCTCCATGAGCCTCAATTTCCTCTTGTGCATAGGTGAATAACAATGGTGCCTTGCTCATCAGTTTGTGGTAACATTCAGATGGGATGACAGGTGTGCAATGTAGGACAGGGACAGGTATAAAGCAAACCCTCGGCCGGGCACGGTGGCTCATGCCTGTAATCCCAGTTCTTTGGGAGGCTGAGGCCGGGGGATCACCTGAGGTCAGGAGTTCGAGACCAGCCTGGCCAACATAGTGAAACCCCATCTCTACTAAAATACAAAAATTGACCAGGCATGATGGCACATACCTGTAAGTCCAGCTACTAGAGAGGCTGAGGCAGGAGAGTAACTCGAACTCGGGAGATGGAGGTTACAGTGAGCCGAGATCGTGCCTTTGCACGCCAGCCTGGGTGACACAGAAAGACTCTGCTTCAAAAAAAGAAAAAAAGTAAACCCTCAAGTTTGCTACCTGCGGGACAGGGTGCTGGGGGACAGAGTGCGGAGACTGCATGTCCTGCAGTTCTATTTCTGCGGCTGGTGCACTGTTTCTCTAAGCCTTAGTTTCTTCCTCTGTTGAAAGAGAGCATATTACACTGCAGTATTGTTACATATACATGAAATAATTTTTGTAAAGCATCTAGAATATTGTGTGGCATTTAGCACGCTTTGGACAGATGGTGGCTGTGTATCTTTGTGTGTGAAGAAATACTTACCAAATGAATAAATCAATGCATTTCAAAGGTGGAAACCAGAGATGGCGTTTGAGAGGCTCTGGTAGAACAGAGTCTTTGGTTGAGGTGACGTGAAAGAGGCGAGGAGTCTGTCACCTAGCAATGAGTATCCAAGCAGAAGGGACAAGAACCTTCTGGAATGTCTTCAATATGCATCTCTTCACTATTCAACGCGAAGACTTTCAATTCTATTGGATTAAGTTTGTCTTTCGGGAAGCGTTTCTTTCAGGACAACCTGGATACACACAGTGCCCTCTCCTATGGTACATTAACACATTCTAAAGGGATTTTGGTGCTCAAAGAAAGCCTCACTGTGTAAATCTAAAATTTCCCAGGTATGAATTTGGGTGATTTATTTATTAGCACCAAACTTTTGATAGCTTTGTATTTGTGTTTCTTGTGCAAATTGCATGCCTTTTAAAGTTAAAATTAACGTACTGTTGAAAAAGACAAACAGAACAAAAGCTTATTGATTCTCTGAAGAATTTTTATACCATTTACTTATAACCTAAGAACATAAATGATCTACTTCACTGGAATAAACAAGGTTAATAGACTCAATAAATTCTTGTGAAAATTACTCAACTTGCCTTTGGATAGATAACTCGAGTTCTAGGTTTTAAGGTAGCAAATGTCATTAGAAACAGGCACCACATCCCTCAAAGAGGCTTTAGAAGAGAATGTCAGTTAACTGAATCCCTAAAAGTAGTAGTCTAAAACTTCTCTATCATTTGGGAAATTTATTATAAAATGTAATAGTAAGTTGTAATACCTTTTAAAATTAGATTTTATTTTTGCAAAGCTATACAAGGAAATAGTTTAAAGCATAACAGTATTACAGGGCTTCTGTTTTCCTCTCCTCCTCCAACCCCCTCCCCCACTCCTTCCCCTTTCCCTCCCTTCTTTATTTTCTTCTCTCTCTCTCTCTCTCTCTCTCTCTCTCTCTCACACACACACACTCTCTTACTGTCTCTTTTTTTTTATTCTCATGTCATTCTAATATCATATTAAACTTTTTGGAGGGACAGCAGTATGATGGTTTGACAAAGTAAAGCATGGTTCTTCCTGCTTCTAATATAGGCTTTCTATCAGTCCTTCTACTTGTGTCCCCTTTGTAGCCAACTTTCCTAGCAATGTAGAAGATCTGACATGTGAATCAACCTGCCAGTAATCTTTCTTCATTCACAGTTCAGGCAGTTACCTTCCTGGGATCTGGTTAAGCAGTCATTCGTTATCCATCAGTTTTCCAGATATCATCTATCAGCTGTTCTTTAATTTTCTCTCTCTCTTTCTCTCTCTCCGTGTGTGTGTGTGTGTGTGTGTGTGTGTGTGTGTGTGTGTGTGTGTGTGTGTGTGTGATGTTTTGGGAGTTGTTTCATTAATAAGACTGATAGCATTCTACTCAATAACTTCCCCAAAACTAAAACCTAAAATTCCTCTGACCAAAAAAAAATAATAATAATCGTGCCAAATTTTGTTGTACTGTTTTCCCAGGTTCCACACAGTATCTTTTCTCACCTCGTGTAGATTTTCTTGTTTTGTTTTAACATTAGAAGGGATAGGTAATATCATAAAGTGATTTAAAACATAGGCTTTGAAGTAAAATGACCAGAGATGGATACCTCAAATGACTAATTTTCTGATATTGAGAATGGTATTAAATAGACTCTTTGAGCATGATTTTATCTTTTGTAAAGGTGAAATAACAATGGTACTTCGCCTAGAAAATTGTTGGAAGGATCACCTGAGACAGCATGCATGTAAAGGTTGTGTCTTCATGGACCGAATGTGACCTGTGGTTTTCCTTTTTTATTTATTTATTTATTTATTTATTGAGACAGAGTTTTGCTCTTGTTTCCCAGGCTGGAGTGCAGTGCCATGATCTCGGCTCACTGCAGCCTCCACCTCCCAGGTTCAAGTGATTCTCCTGCCTCATCCTCCCGAGTAGCTGGGACTACAGGCACGCGCCACCATGCCCAGCTAATTTTGTATTTTTAGTAGAGACAGGGTTTCAGCATGTTGGTCAAGCTGGTCTTGAACTCCCCACCTCCGCCTCCCAAAATGCTGGGATTACAGGCGTGAATCACCGTGCCCAGTTGGTTTTTCATGTTATTTGTTCATTCTTATTGTCATTATGCTTTGTCTCCCTTTCCTTTTGCATCCCTACTCTTCCTTCACCACATATGCACACCCAGATCAGGAGTTTTGAACTCAGGGTCTGTTCCTTTTTCTGTGTTCCCACCACAGGGCCTGGCACATGGTAGGAACAGAAATACTGATTTAATTAATTCCATGAATCAGTTAATATTTAATAATGTCAAGACTAAAAGGAGTGGGTGAGGAGAGTAACATATAATGTTAGGAATGACTTTTAATGAATAATGTTAGCAAAGTTCACCATGACTACTGTTTTTTTTTTTTTTTTTTTTTTTTTTTTTTTTTTTTTTTAAGACAGAGTTTTGCTCTTGTCACCCAGGCTGTAGTGCAGTGGTGTGATCTCAGCTTACTGCAACTTCCGCCTCCCAGGTTCAAGTGATTCTCCTGCCTCAGGCTCCCAAGTAGCTGGGATTATAGGCACCCACCACCACGCCCAGCTAAATCTTGTATTTTTAGTAGAGATGGGGTTTCACCATGTTGGCCAGGCTGGTCTCGAATTCCTGACCTCAGGTGATCCACCCGCCTCAGCCTCCCAAAGTGCTGGAATTACAGGCATGAGCCACCACGCCTGGCCAATGACTATATTTTAGTTAGTATTATTTTAAATACTAAAATAGTAACTTTAGAATACATTTTCTTAAAGAAGCTTCTGCAATATTAATGGTGTGTAAAATCTGCAATAGTGACAAGGCATCAGTAACTAATTACATCTTTCCAAAATATGTTCACAGAATCAGCTAGCAATTGTTTTTCAAGTGGAATTGAATTATGTATACAATACTAACAACTGCAAACATTAACATGAAAAAACACAAATAGGTGTTTAAAAATTTTTAAGTAATGGTTTCTAATTATTGAGGGCTCCCCACCCAAGGTGGCACTGGGATCACCATTTATTTTATTTTGGTTTAGTATACATAACATGAAATTTACTATTTAATAATCTTAAAGTGTACGGTTCTATAGTATTAAGTACATTCACATTGTTCTACAACCATTACCAGCGTCGATCTCCAGAAGTTTTTATCTTCCCCCACTTAAAATCTGTACCCACTAAACACTAACTTCTCATGACATATTCATAACCAACTTTTCACTTCTGCAGTTTTATGAATTCAAACTAAAAAATGTACATGCCAAGATCAACAACTGCTTACCACACATCCACAAGTATGTCTGACAGGGGAAAGCGTATGTCCTCAATTGTGAAATAGTTAACATAATTTGGCTTAGGAATAACACATGGGTTTTCCTTTTTTGTCAGTATTATCCTAAGTCATCTTTTCTTGAGTACTTTTCAAAACCAGTTCTAACAACCAGTCAAGAATAGAATCAGAAAGGAACTAGGATTTTCAGGACCAATAAGGTATTCTAAGCCCATTTGCATTTCTCCTTCTTCTCATACACTTCAGATACACTCAACTAAAATAATAAGGGACCATTTCTCTAGTAGGCACAGAAATCAGGGAGCATTACTCTTCGCATAATTAAAGTTCATTCGGGTTGTGGAAGGAAATGAAGTGGGTGCCACACCAGGGTTCATTCCCTGCAAGGGTTGAGATGATGAGTTAGGGAGGAGTCCCAGCCTTGCTATGCCACTTTTTCTAAATTAACATTGGCCAATTTGGAGAAAAAAAATTTGAATGGCCAATGCCATCAAAATGTGATGGTGCTCTAGCTTCTCACAGGGCACTGCTGTTCTTGGGGACTAGCATCCTGGGGCCCTCACTGCTCTGAGAGAGGCCAGCCTGACTACAGAGGGAGGTTTGTGGGGGTTGCTTCTTGCCAGATTCTACTCTCAGCTGCGGCTGCTACTGCATGCAAGAGAGATAGGCTGCCCTCATGAACGGAGGTGCCTACATGCAGCTGTGACTCTCAGCTGTGGCTGCTACTGCACACAAGAGAGATCGGCTGCCCTCATGAACGGAGGTGCCTACATGTAGCTGTGATGTTCTGCCTACATTTTGGTTCTTTCTCCACATTAACCTGGACTCCCAACATTGCTAATAAAAAAAAAAATAGAATAATACCTTTCTCTTCTTTTGGCTCAGATAGAAAGAAATGAACAGAAGCCACACATTCTTTTCCAGACCTCAACCAAGCTACCAATATCAGACTAACTAGATTTCATTCATTCATTCACTCATTCATTTAATCAACAATTGTTTCGGTGGCCTCTATGTGCCAGTCACTATTCTGGGAACTGGGAACCCAGCAGTCAACAGAGAAATTTCCAGCTTAAGTATTAGTGGAAGGAAATAGACTAGTAGAAGGAAAGTGTCACAAATAAAATTATACAGAGAATCCCATCTACAATAGCTACAAAAATTAAAATACTTAGGAATAAAGTTAACCAAAAAAGTAAAAGAGCTAAACACTGGAAACTCTAAAATATTAAGGAAAGAAATAAGACATGAATAAATGGAAAGATAGCCTGTGCTCATATATTGGAAGAATTAATATTGTTAAAGTGTTCATGCTACCCAATGTGACCTATAGATTCAGTGCAGTGTCTATCAAAATTTCAGTGTCATTTTTCATAGAAATTAAAAGCATTTCTAAAATTCATATGGAACCACAAAAATTCCCAAATAGCCAAGGCAATACTAAGCCAAAAGAACAAAGCTGGAGGTATCACACTACCTAATTCCAAATTATACTACAAATGCTAATTTAAAATCATGGTTCTGGCATAAAAATAAACTCATTGACCAATGGAACAGAATAAAGGCCCAGAAATAAACTCATGTACGTATGTTGATTTTTCAACAAAGGTGCCAACAACACACAATGGGAAAAGAAAAGTCTGTTCAATACATGGTGTCGGGAAAACTGGATATCCACATGCAGAACAATGAAACTGGACCCTTCTCAAAGCATACACAAAAATCAACTCAAAGTGGATTAAAGAATTAAACATAAGACCCCAAGCTCTAAAACTACTAGAAGAAAATATAGGGGGAAAACTACATACACAACCTTGGTCTGAACTGTGATTTTTCTTTTATTTGACTCCAAAAATGCAGGCAACAAAAGCAATAAAATAAACAAATGGGACTGCATCAAACTAAACAGCTTCTGTACAACAAATGAAACACTATACAGACTGAGGAGATATCCTAGAGATTGGGAGAAATTATTTGTAAGCCACACATCTGATAAGTGGTTAATATCCAATATATATAAGAAACTCAATAGCGAGAAAACAAATGACCTGATTAAAAAGTAGCCAAGGGACCTGAATAGATATTTCTCAAAAGAAGTCATACAGATGACCAACAGATATATGAAAAAGAAATACTCAATTTCATTAATCATTAGATAAATGAAATCAAAACCACAATGAGTTGTTACCTCACACCTGTTAAAATGGATAATATCAAAAAGACAAAAGGTAACAAGTGTTGGCAAGGATATGGAGAGAAGGGAACCCTTGTACACTGTAGTGAGATTGTAAATTAGTCTAACCAAACTAGATGTAGTTTCCTCAAAAAATTTAAAAATAGAATTATATGATCCAGCAATCCCACTTTTTGGGATTTACCCAGAAGATTTGAAATCAGCATGTCAAAGGGATATCTGCATATCCATGTCATGTTCACTGCAGCATTGTTAACAATTGCCAAGTTATGGAATCAACCTGTGTGTCCGCCAACCGATGAATGGATGAAAAAAATTGTGAGATATACACACACACACACACACACACACATACACACATACACAATGGAGTACTATTCAGTTTTAAAAAGAAAGAAATTTAACTGTGACAACATGGATAGAACTGGAGAATATTATGTTAAGTGAAATAACTCAGAAACAGGAAGACAAATACTACACATTCTCACTTAGTGTGGAATCTAAAACAATCTAACTTACAGAAGTAGAGAGTGGAATGATGGTTACCAAAGCCAAGAGGTGGGGGGATGGGGAAATGATGGTCAAAGGGCACAAAGCCTCAGTTAGATAGGAGGAATATGGGTTGTTCTTGGGTTTTTTTTGAGATTTATTGCATAGCATTGTGAATATAATTAATAATAATGTATTGCATTTCAAAATCACTAAAGAAGTGAATTTCAAATGTTCTCACCATGAAAAATGATAAGAATTTGACTTGATAGATATGTTAATTGGTCTGATGTAATTATTCCACATTGTGTTCATATATAATATATAACTTTGTATCCCATAAACATATACAACTATAATTTTTCAATTTATTATAAATCTTTTAATTAAAAAATTAAAGAGGATAAAATGATCAGAAGTCAAGTGAATATTTTTGGATTGGGTTGTTTGCAAAGGAGATAACCTTTGATCTAAGAATTGAATGACCAAAAACACCCTAACATTGGAAGTAGGGGAGAGAACTTTCTTAAAAGGGAACGGCAGAAAGCCCCTGACGTGCAAGAGTATGTCACCGATTCTTACAAGTCGATAATAAACCTATTATTCTGGAGGCAATGACAGAAAAATGTTTTTACATATGTGAACTCAAACCATGTACACATAAAATCATGAAAAAGACACTGTGACCTCTAGACACACTCAAAAAGGGAAGACATTTTCAGAGCAGAAAGAGGGATGATCAGTAATTCCAGTAGAGCTCAGAATCAAGTCTAAACTATTATTGCTGTTAGTGTGGCTGTAAGGCTTAATACAAATATAAAAAAATTCTAGAGTAGTGCAAGAGTTTTTTTAAAATCAGAAGAGGCATGTATTTGTGTTTGATGGGAGAATGAGCATTTGGGTATGTCTGTACATAGCGTGGGAATAGGTTTTAGGGCAAAGCGATCAGTAAAATTTTGCGTAAAATTTTGCTCAACATTTTGTCTTGCATGTGATATTAGTAGAGATTCAAATATTTTACAATTTACACATAAACCATAGTAGAATATATTTTGTGTGCATAATTTATAAGTGTCAGGAAAACTTTTAAACACTATTGTTTTATCAAAATAAGACAAAATATGTATTAAAACCATAATCACATGGTATTAAATAAGGTAAAATAATAAGATTAAATATTGTTATTGTCGCGGATTATCATTGTGGATTAAATTCCTTTACTAAAAGACAACACTGGTAAATTGAATCAAGAAGCAGTATTATCTATAAGCTTTTGTATAAAATGCTCAAACTAAAGGACACATTCTTTACAAATAAAGACATGGGCAAAGCTTTATCACACAAACGAGAAATAAAATGTGTTAGTACAGATGAGAGTGATTATTTTTTAGGTATTCTAAATAGGTTTTGGTAGTACATAGCAAAGCTGCTGATTATTTGAAAATATGAATTTGCAGATTTCTTATTAGTTTTAATAATTTTCCAATTGATTTGATCCTAGGGATTCCTTAGAGTGCCATGTAACCTTTTATTGAGATAAACAGTTAAAAATATAAACTTTTATACATCATACTGTAGATGATAAATTGACCAAATAAATTATAGTTTATGGAAATACTTTATAGCCATTAAGACCTGATATTTGATATTGTCCTAAGGTAACCTTCTGATTCTTTTGTTTTTTTTTTGTGTGTGTTTATTTTAAGTAAAATCTTGCAGGTGGGAATACAGAACATGTATCAATAACTCTTCATGTTTTCACTCTCTTTTATATTTGCTAAATAATTTTTATGACAAGTAAGCACAATTTGAAAAAGCAAGACATTTCTACTTAGCGACAGTGTGAGGAAATGGGCTATTTATTTTAATGGATGCTCAGTACATATTATTATTTTTGGCTCAACCAAGTAATGTAGCATTTGAAGTTGAGGAAACTCTTCTGATTTACACTAAATTATGGTTATGAGTGCAGAGTTTGTACTACTATTAAATATTTGAATAAAAAACTCAAACACATGGAAGTAATTTCTTGAAAGAAATCTTAATTCTTTTAGAGATAGATCTGTTGAGTGTTCTTTCAAAATGAATTTGTGTTAGCAGGGCACTGTTAAATGGAGCTACTGTCACTAGAAATATATGAACAGAGTATATTTTGTGGTTTGTAAATTCGGTGTGCACTGGAATTACATGAATGGCTTATTAAAACATAAATTGCTGAGTTCCAGCCCAGAACTTTGGATTCAGTGGATCTGGGCTGGGGTACAAGAATTTGCTTCTTTTTTTTTTTTTTTTTTTTTTTTTTTTTCCTTGAGATGGAGTCTTGCTCTGTTTCCCAGGCTGGAATGCAGTGGCATGATCTCGGCTCACTGCAACCTCTGCCTCTTGGGTTCAAGTGATTCTCCCACCTCAGCCTTCTGAGTAGCCGGGACTACAGGCACCGCCACCATGCCCAGCTAATTTTTGTGTTTTTAGTAGAGACGGGGTTTCACTGTGTTGGTCCCAATGATCTCGATCTCTTGACCTCATGATCTGCCCACCTTGACCTCCCAAAGTGCTGGGATTACAGGCGTGAACCACCACACCAGGCCGAAGAATTTGCTTATTTAACCATTCCCCAGGGCTGATGTGGGAACACACTTTGAGAACTTCTAATGTTAATTTAGAAACTGAGGAGGGTCTCAGATTACAGTTCACCCTTGAACAATATGGGTTTGAACTGCACAGATTTGTGTATATGTAAATTTTCTTTCAGCCAAACATGGATTGGAAATGCAGTATTCGCAAGGGATGCAAACCTCACATCTAGGAAGGACTGACTTTTAGTATATTCAGGTGCCTTAAGACAGACTGTGGGACATGGGTAGGCATGGATTTTGGTATAGGTGAGGGTCATGGAGCCAATTGCCCACATATAACTGATGTCTACTTGCAAGCTAACACAATTTTATGCATATACTGACAGAAGACACCAGAGCCCAGGGCAGAGACACAGAGCCTGATAACTCACAGCAAAGCAGCAGCCAGAGAACAGTCTTCCCTCTGACTTGTGGTTCCAGTTCCCAGTCCTCACATAGCAATGCTGTAAGAGTTAAAAGTTTACCTGCATTTGCATTAGGTTTGCATCATGGGAGAGGAACCCCCAGATTAGGAAAGACTAAACTTTTATGGGCTGCTGGCACTTCTGCCTTGCCTGAGAAAGAGCAACAGCAATAGATCGAGAGAGAGAGAGAGAGAGATTGAGAGAGAGAGAGAGAGATTGAGAGGAGAGATTAATTACCCATTGTACCAGAATGTAAGCAAATCTTATCCAGAGAATAGGAAGGAGAGAGCCTTGTTTCCAAATCTCTCCTGTGCTGTCTATATTAACGGAGACATTACTGTCGGCTTCCAAGGCTGTCTGTTAAGCAAACATCCTTGCAGTACCCTTTGCTCAGAAAGCTCAGGATCATACTGAAATGTGAAAATAACCAAGGATAATAAAAAAAACCTGGGATAATTGCTTCCCGACAATGAGTATAGAGGATATGTTACAATGTCAGCTATTTAAATTTCTAATTAAGTATCTTTACCATTGTCTCTTCATGAATAAGTTTTAGTCATAAAGTTTTGTTGATTTTTCCATGTGAATATTATATTTAAATAAATTTTTTTCCCATGGCATGGAGCATCTTAGGCAACCCCAGACATCAATGGTTTTCTACAGGTCATGGCTCAGTGTGGTGGGAAGAGAGCATGTCTTCAGATTCACCTTTATGGGACTCCCTTCTCTGCCCCTTGTTGGCATCTTACCTTGATACTAATCCTTACCTAAATCTCTCTGAGCCCCAGGTTCCTCATTTATAAAATTGGCATACCTTCCTTATACTGTTGTTGAAGATAAAAACAAAATTTATCCAGTATTTTGTATAGCATCTACTATATAAAGGGTATTCAAAAATTATAGTTATTATGAGATGCGTAACAGTCATAGGTCTTTTGCACAGACCTGTTCCACTCTTAATTTAGGTGAAGTGCCTGTCAGGTTCAAGTGCCATTACCAGAAAAATAACTCCAGATGATGCACCACTTTTGGGGAAGTGCTATTTGGTGATGAAAGATGTTGGAAGTTTAAATCCATCCATTGCCTGCGCAGGAAGTGGCTACTTTTCCAGGCGTAGGATAACTGCTTGGACAGATGCCACCCGCTCTGTCTTTCAGTGCACAGGTAATGAGAGAAGACAGGAAAATATGGTTTCTGATGGCAATAGCCTGGCCTCAGGAAGACAGTTTCAAGTGGTTATTTATTCTTTTGATGCTGAAATTGCCAGCATCTAGAGGTAAAGAATTACTTTGGAACAAAAAATATTTTGTCCACTGGAGAATGTAGACATTACAGGGCTATTAATCAAAACAGCCAAGCTGAAAGTGGTTTTAACAACAGGATTTAGGAGAGAAGGAAAACTGGAATCAAACTTTAAAATGAATCAAGGTTGAAGGAGGATGAACTAACTGAATTACAGATGTTAGAAATTCAACAAATTGTACAAGTATAACACTGTGAATGTAAGCATGTGGTTCATTTGAGTGGTCTAGTGTTTCTGTTTATTGCTAAAATGTTTCTGATACTGGCCTTCCTTTAACCTGCTGTGTCTTTTCCAACAATGTGAATCTACTTTGTCACTTCTCCTCTTTATTTGTGTGTGTGTATGTGTTTCTGTGTGTGTGAACCTGTGTGTACACCAGCTTCAGGCTGTGAGAGTTGTAAAGGTGAGTTACACAATCTCGGTCTTCAGAAAATGTAGTATTTACTAGAAAGTAAAGGAAGGCAATGTGCTTAATTGTAGTAAGGCAAGTTCTAACAAAATTAAGACACGGGGTGGTGGGGCCATAATGTGTGACTAGATTCATAGAAGGTTGCTTGAATGTTGTATATTTGCTAAGATCCCAGATTATGAAATGAGAAGCACAGTTTTGATGCTTTCTCCTTACTAACCTTGTGCTGGTTATACTTTTAAAAAACTGTTTCCTTGATGTTGCTATGGTGTAATACAGTGAGAACAGATGACTGGCTCAAAGTAAGCACTCAATAAATATTGACTCTGTTGACTCTTATTACTTTAATCATTAGTATCTTTAAATACAATTAATAAAAGCCTTTCTTAACAAGCGTAGCTGGAGGCCTTTCAGGAAACAATAAGATGATAATAACTAACACTTATCGAGCACACATTTGTGTTTTACACACTCTGCTAAGCACTGTACTTACTTTTATTTGACTTTATAAACAGTGCTAAGAGCTAGGTATTATTTTTGTGTCCACTTTACAGATAATGAAATAGAAGATCAGAGAGTATATGTGATTTGTCTCAGGTTGCATAGCTAGGAGGTAGCACAGCCAGATGAAATGGTGCTAGCTCATTTAGTATTATAGGTCCTTGACCTCCATTTTTTTGTGTGTGTGTTCGTTTTACTGCTCTGTTCCCACCCATGAACACTGCTAGAAAAATTAAACTTTTGGTTAATCTATTCATTTAGTATCGCAACAATCTTTTTTTTTTTTTTTTTGTAGCTTCTAAGTACTAGACATTGTGCCCTGGGGGAAGTAAGACATGATACCTACTTTAGAAACGCAATTCAGTGCAGCTCAACCATTTTATTGAGGCCCATCTAAGAATCTTGCACAGGGAACACTATTAGTCTACTGGAGAAACCAGACATATAACCAAATACCCCACTGTGGTGTGGTGAGCACTAGAATGTAGGCAAATATGGACCCTTTTAGAGCGAAGGGAGAAAACATAAACAGATGAATTCATGTCTGCACCAACTGGGTACCACACATCTTTATGATGCAGAAAGGAGGCAGGGAAATACTGGGTAGAAGAGGGCAGTTCCCCAGCAAAGGACCCACCCTCTAGCCTGGATACAGGACAGGCATTCCTGTTTTCGTGCCCAAAAAGTTGCCTTTTGACCCGCCACGCACCCTGTCCTGTACCCATATAAACTCTGAACCCCAGGCTCCAGGAGCAGATGAGGAGACAGGAAACAAGGAGACAAGGAGATGAGCAAATTGAATGGCAGAACAATGCAGCAGAGAAGGAGAGAAGAGAAGGACTGTCAGGAGGATTTCAGCTGGGGATGGTCAGAGAATCAGCTGGTGGATGGCCAAGCTCCAGGGGAAGATGATCTTCCCACTCCATCCTCTGTCCAGCTCCCCATCTATCCTGCTGAGTACCACCTCCACCACTCAGTAAAACCCCCACATTCATCCTTCAAGTCCCGATGTCACCTGATTCTTCCTGGATGCTGGACCAGAGCTTGGAATACAGAAAGCTGTCACATTGGCCCTCTGCCCTTGCAAAAAGGCAGAGGGTTCACTAAGCTGGTTAACATTTGGAGCACATCAACACTAAAAGAGCACACTGTAACATGTGCCCACTTGGGTTTTGGGAATCACAGAAACTCACCCCTAGACACTGCTGTGGAGTGGGAGCCCAAAAGCTCTCGCTCTGGTTCCCGCACCCGTTCATTTGCATGCTCCACCTCTGACCAGGGAACTCTCCCATTTCACTTATACCCACCTCTGAATGATGTATGGTCTTCCCATGCCACCCTGACTCTTACCCTGTGGAATCGGGTGCTCTCAGGGAGGTGGTGACATTGGGGTTTTATCTAGAAGGATAAGTAGTAAATGTCAGGGAAGGCATTTAGCTGGGAATATAACATAACAAATGTGGTCAGCTCTGGGAAGAAAGTATAGTTTGGCCTGACTAGAAAATAGTGTATTTTCAGAAGAATGAGGAGGCAATATGGTGGTGAAAGTTATTTAGAACCAGCTGATATAAGGTATTGAATCATGCCAAGATAGATTCTTGAGTCACAAGTGGGAAACAAAGGTTATGTCCCAAAAGAAAAACAAGAGGAGGGGATAACCCATTGGAATTTCTAACACACTGATTTGCTTGTAGTTTGAGATTGGAGAAAGAAATAGAAGTTTAAAAGATATAAAGTTTTTGGCAGGTAGGAAGGTCTAAACATGGATTAAAGACATAAAGTAAAAATATATTACTTTTAAGTGATCTATCTCATTCTTAAAAGCTTAATTATCTCTTTGGTGGAGGTTGGATGGAGGTGAGGAAGGAGTGTGGGGACAGGGACAGGGTAGATGGGAAATGGGCTACAGAAAACCCTTGAATTATACATTATGCACTATAGTTGTTAATTATTTTAAATGCGATAAGGATTCTTCTGAGCTAAAGCTGTTTGTCATAAAGATATTGATTCCAAATTCAGGAAAACACAAGATAAACATAACCTTTTTATCAAATACCACATCGTCTTGTACATATCTGAATGAAAATGAGACTCAATAAGGACATACAGTCTCAAGAACATGGTATTCTGTGACCTAATTGTTTTGTCTTTGCATACAGAAATCTCTGAGAGGAAGTTCTGCTTTTACATGATTCAGTATTGTTTTAGAGTGCAGTTTAATCTGATTTTGCAAAAAGCAATGTTGTTATTTTGATCATTGTATCTATGAGCTCTACTAATATCATTGAATTAATCACATAAACTGGATCTTCTCTGTCCTTTCTCTGAGAAATGAGGAGACTTGCTTCAGAGCCAAACTTGACCATCCACTGAGTCTGCCACAGATATTTTTTAGAGATATTGCTGCAGGCAGTCTTTTCTGTGTTCCAAAATGGTATACCTGTAGTCATCACATTCTTCATTATTGGAACCAGATCCCACCTTTGTTCATTTGCTTCTATCTTCTTGCTCTATGAGAGAAGGCAGACGTTTCTGTGGTCATTTCCAGACACAGAATCATAATCACCTTTGTCCTTAAACAGCTCCTTGAACTTCCACTGATTTCATCTCCGTTTCCTTGTGTTCTTTGGAACACTGTGCATATTGTAATCACAGTCTTAGCTAAATAGGTCAGTAATTGTCAACCTTTCAAAGTTAACACCTATAAAGAAATCCTCAAGAGAACTATAATGGACCTTCTCTGTCCACTCATGTTGTTGGCAGTTCCTAGGAAGATTGGGACAGGGATCAGCTAGGTGTCAATCAGGTATTGATTTTGTATTCAACTTCTTTGAGAAGTTGTTTGGTTCCATCTCACACGTTTCTTACCAACTTTCTAACTTGTTTCTCCTGTCTGATTTCTATTTCCCAGTGGAGAGAAAAGACTGTCCTTGAAGTTCTATCTGGCGTAATTTTTAGTTGCAAGAAAATGTAATATACAATTGTTTGTGTGTGCATGTATTTAACTTCAAGCCACATTCCTGGAAATATATTGCTTTAAAGATGTAGAGATTATTTATTTCAAAGATGTAATTAAAGAGCCATCTTTGTAATAGATAATTTTCTTCTAATTTCTCAAATAATAAAAATTAGTAAAGTATAGCATGGGCAAAGATAAATTTTAAAATGTAATGTTGTAAGAGATTATCCAACAACATAGGAAATGCTCATATTTTACTACATAAAAAATCTGCTAAAATGCAATCTGGTGATCTGACTTTAAAATATACATATTTTCAAATGAAAAAAAAACTTTGGTAGCTGTGGCAACCATGGAACATTTTGATTATGGCTGATTCTATCTGCTTTTGGTTTTTATCTCTGTTTTCCAAAAATAGCTATATTTTGCTTATATAAAACAATTAAACAATGATAAAATTGAATATTTTTTGTAAACAGATTCATTTCTTATTACTCTGGACCATTTTTATGGTTGCTAATGCTGCCTAATTATGGCAATTCCGTATTGCTTATGCTATTCGATTCTGAACAATTGAGTTCATTGATGGCAGAATACAGATTGGAAATATCTATTTGTAATGTCTTAAATGAAAGTCATCTAGCAGTGATTTCTGTAGATTGCTGGATTTCTGGTTAAAAATAGTTATTGAGCATCTACTGATTCATGGTGTGTATGTGAGAATCTGGCAAATGTAAACAGTACCCCAGAGAACTCTAATGTAGAGCCCAGATTTGCAACTTCTTGTCTATAAGCAGATTTGACAAAACAGTTTCCCTTTCTAACTTCGTTTTTATGCAATTCAAACATTTTTTCTTTTCTAGTGTGTTTCCTTCAAGATCAATGCTTCATACTTTTTCTCACATTTATAATTATCAATATTCATTAAATTTGTAAGCGTGTATGGGATTGGCACCTTAGTAGATCATAGGCTTCCTTTGCCAGCTGAAATTTACCAATAAACACAATATAAATTAATAATGAGACATAAAGTATTATATAGCATCATATTTCTTATGGTAGCTACAGCTGTACCTACTTTATTGTCATAAATGAGACCTACTGATGATAATAAAAATATATGTATGTATGTATAAAATAATCCAGATGTGTGTATGTATGTATGTATGTATAAAAGAATCCAAAATTTATGATTTAAGACATTGCCATATATGTATACATGACATACCTGGTAACAATTGGAATTTGGAAAGATAGTTTTCACTGGGCTGTCTTGTTGTGGAAAGTTCTATAAACAATATGCTTAATGAATATTTAATTGAGTGAATATTTAATAGTGTTTTGTGATAAAGACCACACTTATATACATAACACCATAAAACCAAGCAGGAAAAGCCACGGTGGTGCAGGGTTACCCCTCTCTGGACAAAACCAGAGAAATGCCAGTAGCTCTGTACTTATTTGTACAAAGTCCTTCCACTCGTTTTCTAATGAATCTTGACATCTACTCAGTCTGTATTATGGTTTCCATTTATATTATGTGCCTGAACTGCACCAAGAGTAGGAAGCCCAGATGTCATCATAAATACCATCACCCATAATATAAACATTCCAATTAGATTCCTTGTATTTTCAACATCTACCATTTTGAGGTAACAGGAAATATTTATATGAAAACGAAACCTAGATTCTCAGGTCTTCCTATTCCTCCCCTTACTATGCTTTTGATTTTTAAAAAGATTAATAATATTCAACTGCATTTCAGTTTGTATTATCAAATACTCATTTTCTTATTCACACAAATAAGAACTGTCAAAACGCGCTGAGCACTCCGTGCAGGGCACTTCACGTCAGGGTGGCCAGAAGTTCGTTATAGATTGAAAAAGGTAGACCCCATGTGGGTTTGGTTTTTCTTTTCATGTTTTTTAGAAAAGTTTCATTTGTCCCTCCCTTTTCAATACTCATAACTTGATATTAAATCAAAATACTGTAAACTGTAACCCCCCAAAAATCTGAGTAATCATTGACAGCTTAAGCATATGGCCTTTTCTTGTTTTGCTGTTATTGGGCTTTAATCAACAATTTAAATCTTCACCATTGGGAAACTGAAACATAGTTCTTAGACTGTCCTTGATGCATTCTAAAAGATGACTCGAGACAGACTGAACCTCTCCCCGACAGAGACCGTGCACCTTTTATCTGTACACTTAAGAGCAGTTGTCTGCCTTGCCATTTGGAGTCCACCTTGCCATTTGGAGTCCACCTTGCCATTTGGAGTCCACCTTATCTTTCATTGCCGCATACATGTGCACACCTATTGTCTCCTGGTAACCGAGAAAGAAGGGCTAATAGTTAGATTTTACAGTTTGTCTCAACTAACGTTAAAGTTTTATAGGATGTTCCATTCTCTGTTTTACACGCATTTTTTTTTTTTTTTTTTTTTTTTTTTTGAGATGGAGTCTCTCTCTGTCGCCCAGGCTGGAGTGCAGTGGCCGGATCTCAGCTCACTGCAAGCTCCGCCTCCCGGGTTTATGCCATTCTCCTGCCTCAGCCTCCCGAGCAGCTGTGACTACAGGCGCCCGCCACCATGCCCGGCTAATTTTTTGTATTTTTAGTAGAGATGGGGTTTCACCGTGTTCGCCAGGATGGTCTCGATCTCCTGACTTCGTGATCCGCCTGTCTCAGCCTCCCAAAGTGCTGGGATTACAGGCTTGAGCCACCGCGCCCGGCCTACACCCATATTCATTAAATTGCACCTGCAGAATGCATTCTCACTTGAGTTGTTTTTGGTAATCTAAGTATTTCTCCTGATGCTTATTGTTTTTCTACTGATTTTGAAACCGTGTGCATAATACCTAGTATATCAATGCTAACAAATAGAAAGTATTTTTTGCAAGATTTGAAATGGTCACATTCATCTTTCTGGTGACAAGCACAGAGACAGTAAATATCTAACAGCAGTTCAAGCTACTGTGTTTGAAAAGCTTGCAGGGGGAATGAAATATACAAAATTTAGCAGATGTAGTGACACTTCTGTAAAATAACTTCTGACATAGTTTTTTTTTTTACATAGAATGTTATATAAGAACAAACTAAGAAAAACAGAATATGCTTTTCAAAAGATAAAGAGTCTCAAAGATAAAAATTGAAAGGAGACAGAAAAATTCTCTTAATACATGAATGTTGTAATTGGGTGCATAAATGATTTATACCATTTAGTGTACAGAGCTCTTATAATTATGCAAAAGCTAGGTTTCAAAACAAGTACAGTTGTTTCTAAGTTCAGGAATGACTAAGGGATTTAAACTCATAATTCTCGGACAACTGCATTGCCACCTTAAAAATTTAAAATTTAAACACTAAAATTAGGTTTACACATTTCCTCATTTTGCTTCCTAATTTTTTGTTTAATTTTTCATGAAAAAAAAGTTTTCTTTCTTTTAAAATCTGTTGAAGGGAATACCTCCACTCCTACTACCCTCCTACCACCTCCATTGAAAATCTCCATGAGGAACATTTTAACAGTTACGGAATCAAATTTGGCTACTTGGGTATTCACATGGATGTTGGAAGAGTTGACACAGTCAGAATTCATGGAACAATCTGTGATTTTGACCGTATTTTCAGCAGCACTTTCATCATGCTTTATTTTTCTGATTTCAAACAACTCCTGTCATTCTTCAGAAAATAGAAAACTGCCCAACACATGCTCATCTCTGGCCACACAAGCTTTTCCATTTTGTCACTTACTTTTCCGTACATCTTCCTGCTTCCTGCTGCAAAGATAGGTAGAGAATGGGTCACGGTTTGCAGAATGCCATAACCCTCCCTTCCACCCTAGACAAACACTCAAGAAAGAACAATGGCACATAAGAAAAATCTGCCCCCATCTTCATTCAGCCAGTCCTTCTTTGTTCCTGGGAGAGTGAGCAACTTGCCCTCCGAAGGCTCTGAAATAGGTCAGAACAGGGCAATATTTCAGTCATCTCCGAGAACACCCCTGCCCTGGGCTGAAGATTTATCTGTTATTCTGTTTTCATTTTCCTATTTGCCCAGACACTTAACACAATAGAGTAAGACAGGAGAAGTTTTACAACAGGCGCCACATGACAGAACAGAGGTCAAAATACCCAACCTCCACATCCAACTTCCCAGATTGGAAGACAGACCTCCCTCTAGCATCATTTTATCCCCCCCCCCAAGAAATTAAAGTTAAAAATGAAACCTGTTATGCAAATCAAATTCCAATTACACCAAAAACTAAAATTCTTCCCTCCCAATTTATTTTTCTATTTAGTCTGCGGCAGATGATGAGCTGAGCAGCAAGTGGATTGATTTTAAGCTGTCTTCTAATGTGCCCTACATCAAAATGATTACCTCTAAAACATTCATGTGTCTCCCTCTTTCTCCTTTTTTCCCCCCTCCAAGAGCTGTGCAACACATGAAAACATGGCATAGCCAGACCCACCCATGAAACTGCAAAAACACAAGCAAATCCTCAGGGCCTAGAGCAGTCATCCGGGAAAACTGATATACATTTGAATTAATACATATTATTAACTGGAGCTACCATTCAGATAACAATCATGGAGCCAAGTAGAGCTTTTGAGTTATTTGAAGAAAAGAACATATAACAGCCATTAAGGAAAAGCTAAAATTCTCTTGCTTCTGGCTTTTGCATGGTACTCGTCAGTCCTTTCCAAGTTTCTGGAGTCTGTGACTTGTTAATTGAAACTCCTTTGGGAGAATTTTTCCATTAAAAATTAATTGTGACACTATGCCTCCCATATCCTTAGAGAAAATCCCCAATGCACAGTGCTACTTTCTCGTAGAGTGGAAATTAAACCTTACCTGCCTTGTTGCAAAATTTAACATTTGTCAAGTTGCCACTTTTATTCTCCTGACCTGACTCAGTTTCTCTCTTTGCCTTAATTCTTAACACAGGCCTCTCTTCTCAGTACCCCCAGGTGACATGTGTACTGAGGCAGCCTCCTCTGCCTTTGTTAGCAGGGTATCCGCTCTTTTAACAGGCACCTCTTCATGGCCTCGAATTTGTCCTGCTCTTGAGTCTGAAGGGGATAGATTCCCAAATATCGATGTGGTTCACTGCCCAAATTATCATTAAAAAGTCATCTCTTTCCCGGCCACTGTATTTCAGCCCTCAACCCCAATACTTCTTCATATTCTTCTCTATTTACCTTTTTTCTTTTAAGATCCTCCCTAACAAAATTATTTCCCTGATTTGTCTTGCTTGTTTTCTGTAACTGGAGAATGTGAGTCCGGAAAAGGCAGAGGTGTCTGCCTCTCTTGTTCCTTCACAATCAGTGCTAACTAGTTCTATCATGAACACTTCCTGGCTGTCACTGAATATTTCTGAAATGAGTGACTGGTCAATCCCAAACTCTCCTCTTCTCTCTGTATTTCCCCATCCCCAGCAAGACCCTCTGACACTTTTAATCCTGTGCTGAATGGCTGCTGTACTCCTTCTGCTCTGAAATTCTGGAGTTCTGAAAGTCCTGTGCCCTGGGGGCGGTTTCCTCCCAGACTCTCGGGGTTAGCATCATCCTCCATGCTTGAAATGAGTCACATGTTGATGCTTTTCACTGCTTGTGCCCTGAAGGACCCCAAACCTTGAACATTCTAGCCTGGGAGGACAACCCTGTTTGGAATAGTTCTCCTTGTAGTGAGGGGTCTGCCTCTGATGTTGTTTCCTTTCAAATAGGCTCAGCTGGATTTGCTTGGTTGATTTCATGTTTGTGTGTTTGATTTTATTACTTGCTGCTTAATTTGGCCCGTATCTCCTCTATCATATAATACTGGTTTGTTCAGTCATTTCTTCATCCTTCCTTTTTGGCTTCTGGATCTCAAAATTGTATCTAAACATTTTTTCCCAGACTCAGTCCTTTGACATTGTCCCTGAGGAAGAGACATAAGCTGTTGTATTCCCTGAGGAAGAGACATAAGCTGTTGTATTCTGAGTTTGCCGGAGCTTTGTTTTTCAAATAAATTTTGTCCACATTCCTCTCTCTCTCCGAGTAGGGTAATTTTGCTGTCAGTCCAGGACCAAGCTACTTTAAAACTCTTCAGGAGGTTAAAGCAAACTAAATATGACCTGAGAAGAACTCCGTGCCTCTATATTTGAGTCCTTGTGGATGAACTGTAACCTGGATTAATATGTAGATAAGACAAGATTGAAAACCTGACTTAGGAATTTGCACCTGTAACGATAGCTGAATCTTGGCCAATCTCAGCTGCCATATTTCAACCACTCATAGACTGCTAAGTGTTCAAACTGTGTTCAAATAAGGCAAACGCCAACCTGTAACCAATCCAACTATTTCTGTACCTCACTGCCAGTTTCCATATGTCATTTCCCTTTGTCTATAAATCCTCTTACACTATGTGGCTGCCCTGGAGTCTGTGAATCTGCTGTGATTCTGGGGACTGCCTGATTCACGAATCGTTCACTGCTCAATTAAACTCCTTTTAATTTAATTTGGCTGAAGTTTTTCTTTTATCAAGATACATAGTTCCTTTTCCCTTAAAAATCTGTCTGACCTGCCCTATATGTTCTTGAACATTCTCCTCAGGTAAATTTTCTTTTCCTTGCACTCTGACAACATTCTATTTTCCTTTCAGTTCCATTTTCTTCCCCTTTTCTTACTTTAGATACTTGTTTTTACCAGTTCATTTCTCCTTGAGTCTCATTTTGGGATTCTAGATAGAAAGATATCTCTGGGCATGAGAGTTTTCCATCCCCCCTTTAGCTTCAGTTTTGTAATAATTGTAGTGAACTTTTCTCTGTGTGTACTTGCATAAAAAGCATTAATAAGATTTCCCCTCATTCTATGTTTTAGCAACTAGATCTTCCACCTATGGGCCTGGGTCCCTGATATCCAAATGAGGAACAGGATGTATAGGGATTGCCAACTCTGGTGAAAAAAAAAAATGTCTTTGCAAAAAGTAAAAATTATTACTTTATGCATTATTTTTGTAAAGAAAAAATAGTTTTACAAAAAGTAAATAACATCCTCCCTTTCTTTATCTTTCCTAGTACAAACTTTCAGGAGCATTTACTTTATTGTGAAAGCACTTTAACTCATCAGTATTTCTTTTGAAAAGTGACTCTCAGAAATCACCATTATATGTCAGATAGGGTCCAATTTGCACAGAATACAATGGGATTATTACCCTCCTTGTTGCATGCATCACTTCAGTTCTTCAGCCTAATATTTTATTAGCTTCTTTTGATAACCACGCACACAATAGACCAATTGAGCCTGCAATCCACTTCCTATAGCTTGTCACCTGAGACCTGTGAAGACTTCACTCCAGAAGGCCATGGGTCTGACCCCACCTCCTTAGTTGTACCCTACTGAAAGCAGAGCAAGGTAGCTGATCGGGTGTGTGGGACATCAGTTCCTAGCGACTAAGTATGTAAAACTTAGGAGTACCAACTTCAGCATCACCTGTAATAATTCTGCTACTACCATACATCAAAGGCCACAGTGGTGCCTATGACACACCTTCTAAAACTAGAAACCACAGCTTTTTCCCCACAGGCTCTTTGACACTACATTTCAGCCTTAGTGCTTGAACTCAAGATCTCCTTGTTCATAGGCCTTTGATGGGATAAAGTGTTTGATGCGTTCACTGGTTTCCTTTCTCGCTGTTGTATTTCGTTTCCTCTGTTTCTTCCCATTCCACCTTCCCACCCTGCCAGTGTTTGGCTGGTGCTTTCTAGGCCTGTTTACCTCAAGGAAGAGCTGACATTATACCTCTGATGCTGAAAGGCTTCTCCCTGCTTGCAGGGCCACGCTTGATTTTGTTTTTTTTTTTTCCAGTAGAGACAGAGTCTCGCGATGTTGCCCAGGCTGGAGTGCAGTGGCTACTCACAGGTGGATCATAGTGCACCTATAATCATAGTGCATCGCTTGAGTCTCAAACTCCTGGGGTCAAGCCATCCTCCCACCTCCACCTCCTCAGTACCAAGAACTACAGACACACACCATGCTGGGCAGGCACACTTGATATTTAATGCTCTTATGTGTGTTTCCTTTGGGGAAAGAATCATCTGTTTGTTCCTGCCTCCAAGCCCTTGTCTTTTATTTAACCCTGTTCGACTGTCAGGACTGAGCCTCAGATTTCTTGGATCAGGCAAAAGCATATTCATTCACCAGTTTAAATATGGCTGTATGTTGTTTGAAGTTACAGTTATACACAGTTTTATAAAAAAGAATGCTTTTCTAATTACTCGTTAACTGTATTGAATAAAACTTTTGTGCGAGTACATGGATAACTTCTTGGCAAAATCTGTTTATCAATTTGATCTTCATTAGCATGTTTAGTGTTTTCAAAAAAATGTTTATCCCAAACTATTTGATCCCTTCAAAACTTTCTTTATAGACTCTATAGATGAGGAAGTTTTTCACACTCTCCCTTTGTAAGTTGCACATAGGTTTCTTGAAGAAAAAGGTGTGTGGAGTGAAAAATAAAGAAATGATTTTCACCAGAGTTGACAATCCCTGTCAGTTATTGTTTTAATTTATATTTACAAGGTCCTTTACCCATTGGTGGTAACTAGTATATTTTTGTGTTTGTACTAACTAGTTCAGGATATCAAAATAAATCTCATCCTTTTGCTACATAATATTGCCTAAAATACTCAAAGACAAATATTCTTTAACTCTCCCACGTTACTTAAGAAATGTCTTCCATTTCTTTATCATTCCTGGTACAAACCTTTGGGAGTATTTATTCTGAAAGCACTTTAACTCATCCATTTTTTTTTGAAAAGTGACTCTCAGAAATCAGCATTACACATCAGATAGGGTTCGATTTGCATAGAGTACAATGGGATTATTACTTCTTTGTTGCATTCATTACTTCAGTTCTTCAGCCTTATATTTTATTAGCTTCTTTTGACAGACATGGACACAATAGACCAATATTGAGCCGGCAATCTACTTCCTATAGCCTGTCCCATTTATTTTGTCATTTTTCACACGGCATAATGTCAAAACAAATTTTCCCCATCCTGTGTGGCTAAAGTTGACACTTTGAACAGACTGATTACTACTTTTGAAACTGAATAGGATAAAATGACATGACTGAGACAAAACAGTCCAGACAGTTTATTACAGTGTCTGCTAATTTATGACATATTTCCTGGAATTATTTGCTATGATCACATCCATATTTTTAAAAATTGAACTTTAAGTCAGCGGCGTGCTGCTGTGTCATAACTGGTAAAGCAGGCTCTTCTCTCGCAATGTCAGCCCCCAGTTATGTGATCACAGAAAAGGTTGCTTCTATTTTTTATGTGCAGAAATTTAGCAAGGCTTTGTCAACAAATATAAAAATTTGTTAATGCTTCTACGGCAAACTCTTCAGATCTAAAGCATTTCATTATTTACTGAAATGTTGTCAATGCTAAACATACATCAGATGTATTACTTTACTTGCATTGGAATGGAAATTGATGTTTATTTAAGATTAATTCATGGCTTTGTACATACTTACTATTTCATTTATATAAGGGACTTATATATTATACTATGTGTTTTTCTTCAGCACCGTATCTGTACCAGCTTTATTCACAAATCATTTTGTTTTAACATCAGAAAATTTATTATTTTTACCCTTAATGAAAACATTATCATAGACATTGATTGCAATTGGGAATATCGATCACATTGATTATTAATTAAACATTTTAAAATATTTCTTAAAGATACAAGTACTTGTAACAAAGTGAAATGCATTTAGAATTCTTTATAGACTACCCTTCTTACATCATAGATGTTTCACACAGAGAGTCTCTTTTTTGATACACAGAATCATAAACATAGGAAGTTTATAGGCATCAATATTTATATGTGTACATCTTACGCATTTTATATATGTATGTGTCTCTGTGCATGTGTCTGTCTATAAGTGACTGTTTATATAACCCCTGAAGGAAATTAAGAAGTGAGCTCAACTTTGTGTTTTTGAGGGAAAGCCTGAATATTTTTGACCCTACAGAAAAGTGGCTATATTCTATTCACTTGGTGATGTGGGAACCAACAGAAGACAACTGGAGCAAAGAAGTGAAAGCGAATTATTGCAGATATAACCAATATCAATGCAAATTTTCTAGATGGACCACTTTTTTTTGAGATGGAGTTTCACTCTCGTTTCCCAGGTTGGAGTGCAGTGGCGCAATCTCGGTTCACTGCAACCTCTGCCTCCTTGGTTTAAGCAGTTCTTCTGCCTCAGCCTCCCAAGTAGCTGAGATTACAGGCACCCACCACCATGCCTGGCTAAGTTTTTGTATTTTTTTAGTAGAGATGGAGTTTCATCATGTTGGCCAGGCTGATCGTGAACTCCTTACCTCAGGTGTTCCAACCACCTCGGCCTCCCAAAGTGCTGGAAATACAGGCGTGAGCCTCCACACCCAGCCCCACATTTTTAGAAAGTTGAAAACAAACAATAAACAAAATACAACTTTAGACTGTAACATTTCTCCAACTTTTCTCAAACATATCCCAAAAGCAGCTACCTTCAGATTATTGACATAAAATATATATAAATGTTAGTACTCAACAAGTATTACTTTTCTGGAATTTCATATGATGGAAGATGGAACTAGAAAGACATTAGACTGTTTGTTCCAAAATTAGCAGGCATGATTAATCTGTTTCTCACAGGATATCTCAAGTTATAAGTCCAAGACAATTTTAGGGTTAAAAAGAAATTTATATTTATACCAAGGTCGTGAAGAGAAAGGCAAACAATCTCACTTTTGAAAGAATGTTGAGGGTGGGATTAGTAACAATAGCATAAAAATTATCTCAGAATTATTTATCAAAGCTAATCAGTCATCAAGTATTTCACACCAATTATCTATGCCCAACCACTTTTAGATTTACGAGTTTAAGAGGTCATCATTGCTTCATAATTGGGAAGGTAAGACCATGGAGCCTCCTCCCTAGACAGGAACCAAAAGGGAAATCATCACTGCAAATGGTAAAAATTGTATTGTTTTTATCAGACTGTAGAAAAGTCTAATTGCAGCAATTGTTAAATTACTGTTCAGAAATCATTACAAACAAGTGTGAGGTGGTGTGGTAGGAAGAGAAAGAGGGACGGTGTGGAATTGTGGGAATATTTCTAGAGTTGACAGACATGGATTTTAAGCCCATCTCTACCATTAACTGGCTATATCGTGATATGAAGTCAGGGAGTAAATACTTAGCACTATACTAGTTATGTACTTCTGATCAGTAATTTATTCACTCTGTGCTTCAGTTTCTTCATTTAAGTAAGACCATGAAGACAGGGATTAATTTATTTGTTATGTTCATCCATATATCCCAGACACTAAGAACAGTGCCTGGCAAGATTGTTTCCAATAAATATTTCTCAAATATATGAATAAATTAGTAATTGCCAAGGTGGGTAGATTTATTAAAATTATATCATGATTAATTGGCCCTTTGAAGGGTTGCCAGGAGTTATACATGCTTACATTTTTTAAATCAACTTATACAGATATTAAGATTTCATCAAATGTCAGAAATGTGAAGTTCATGTTGAAGCTAAATAGCAACCAATAGCCAGTATGTCATATTTAACAAAATCAATGAAAAAAATGTAAATGTCAGGAAAATGTTAGTAATACTGCAAGAAAATAGCTTAAGATGACAACTTGTTTTTATTCATTATAAATTGAAAATAAATTGGGTACACTATGATTTGATGACTATTTAATGAATAAATCAGATTTTTAGTTCAAAAACAGCCATGAGTATACTTCAATGCTTAGGATAGTAAGATGAAATAACATCAATAAAATTCGTTGGCATGGTTAATGCAATGTATGTAATTAATGAAAACTAAAACATTGAAATGATATGCTTTTGTCATTCTTTAAATAATTGAAGAAATGATTTGTTAGTAAATTTAATATAAAAGTTTATCTGCTTTACAATAAATATTTGCTTTAGTTAAGAAAAATAGCAAATTATTTAGAGTTATCTTACTGATAATATTCAATATGTTAGACACATTTAAATCATTGTTGTGATTGGACATATAGGCACGCAGGTGTTTGTTGAGCTAGAGGGAAAACAGATCATTTGTTTTACCTACAGCTTTGTCTGAATCTCACACATCAGGCGCTTCCCCACCAGCACCAAGATTCAGCCAATGGTTTATTTTTTAAAGCCCATCTGGTTTTCTAAAAGAAGCAGGAGCTTTATTACTTCACTTTAACCCAAATATTCACGGTCTTTCGAAATCACTGCAAAAACACATTACTTGGTGTATCTAAAATGCCCAAGGCAAGAGATATTAGCCAAATAAAAATTAATAGATATCAGTGCTTCTTCTTAATCTAATGTTAAAAAAAAATTTGGATGTTTAACAATTTCTATTTTATAATACACTTTCCTATATGTTACTTAAAGTGAAGTGAGGTGTTATTGTCCCTGTTTCATGTTAGAAGAAACACAGAAAATTAAAGTGACCTAAATAGAGTTATACAACTACTAACAAATAGTAAGAATTGAACCCCAGGTCTGCCACTTCCACTCCAGCACTTGTTCTGCATGTTACTATTGCCTATGCAACCATTGCCTTTGCAGAAGGCTGCTTCCAGCATGATTCTTGCTTCTCTGAGCCAGCAAATAGAAACAGTCCACTAATGTTTACAACTGCCTCCACGGTCAGGAATATTTTTTGTTTACTTTGTAGAGGAAGAGGTATTTTAAGGTTTTTCTTGTTTGCTTCAAAATAGATCCAGCAATCCCACTAATGGGTATCTACCCAAAGGAAAAGAAATCATTATATCACAAAGATACCTGTATTCCTATGTTTATTGCTGCAATGTTCACAGTAGCAAGGATATGGTATCAGTCTCAGTGTCTGTCAACAGATGATTAGATAAAGAAAATATATATGCGTGTGTGTGTGTGTGTGTGTGTGTGTATGAAAATGTTATACACACACACACACACACACACCATGGAATACTATCCAGCCATAAAAAAACAATGAAATCATGTTCTTTGCACCAACATGGATGAAACTGGAGATCATTATCTTAAGTGAAACAACTCAGAAACAAAGTCAGATACTGCCTGATCTCACTTAAAAGTGTGAGCTAATGTGTACACATGGACATAGAGTGTGAACTAATAATCAGTGGAGACTGGGAAGAGTAGGAGAGTGGGAGGACTGAGGGCTGAGAAATTACTTAGTGGGTACAATGTACACTAGTTAGGTGATGGTTACACTAGAAACCCAGAGTGCACCAGTACTTAATGTATCCATGTAACAATGCACTTGTACCTCTTAAATTATACAAATAAGTAAAATAAAAGACAAATGTAAGCAAACTTTCTTTAAAAATAAAAGACAATAATACTCATTTAGCTTATCATTCTGAGAACAGAAGAACTATATAAATGCGAAAATAAGCCCCATAGCCTTTTTGTGTACGTATTTAACTCATATAATATGCCGTATTTAAAAAACTATAGATTTGTAACAAAAATATTGTTACCAAATACAAAACAACAACAATACAAAAGAATAAAAAAGAGCCAAAGGTAAGTAGCTTTTCTCTTCTAAATCCATTTGAACATGTCCAGTGGTCTAAGAAAAAAAAATGCAATCTCTTTCCCGCTTATCAGTTTCCTAAGTAAAGGACTGCTCAACAGTAGGTTTTTAGGGTAAGAAGGTGGGAGAAAAGGCTTTTAGAGTGGAGCAGACATTGTATTTCCAAGGGCTGAAATTCCATGAAGAATAAAATTGAATGCAGTATTACCGATATTTGGACAAATAAAAATTCACACAGCCAAAATACATAAAGTGAAAGCGGGAGATAGCTTTGCGCTACCCCTGCTGAGTTCTATCACAGTAGTATCTCTGGAAACTGTCTGGGCTACAGTAATGTGGGATAACAATCCACCAAAAATCATTCGCACTAAATAACCCAAAAAAGAGAGTTAGAACAAGTGCAGTTTCATAATGGTTTTCATACAAAGGAATATTAAAGGGAATTTTAAAGTTTCCTTTTAAAATAAATAAAATAAAGAACTCACAACATTCTACGGTTCCTAATCTCATAGACATCCTTCATGGAACCTATGACATATATCTTACCCCACATAAAACCCCCACAAACTATTTTTACTTTCAGAATGCTGACATACCTTAGGTTCAAAGTGACCATGACATCCTAAAATTACCAGAATAGATATTACAGTGAAACAGTGCACATAAGCTTACACACACACATATTCTCCATTTGTAAAACTGGATTTTAAATAAAAATTCAAGAATTCTTTAAGCATGTTTTAGATTAAGTAACATTATGCAATTCCATGTATTCCTTAAGGCTATTTCTGATAGAAATTTGCAGCATTATTGGATCACAAGGGCATCCTTTGCACACAGTCCTCAGTTGGAACACGCCTATTTCTCACAGTCGTCTATATCACCTATATACACAGGAAAATCATCAAATGCCATTATCCTAGTAGGGAAAAAAGCCTCCCACTGTTTTGGTGATGAGATTTTATTTAAACATTCTCTTCTTTTTAAAAATCAGCATGAGCTAAGTTACTACAAAAATTTATTTATGGGTTAGAAAATATATTCAATAAAGTCTAGCAAGCAAATGAAATGTGTAGTGAGACTGGAACCAATATTTATGCATATTTAACAAATAGTTTAAGATACACTTTTAAAAAATCTTACATATGTATTACTGTTTCTATTTATACTTACAGATGTAACTCTAGTCAGACACACAGAAATCTGTATTTCTTATTTAAACTTCACTTTAAATCACACAAAATTTAGAGTACCAGATATTCATTTCTTGAGGTTCTCTGACCTTATGCATAAAAAAATAGACTTTGAAAATTACCTATTGGTAGAATTATACTATAAGACATTTTACTTTTACCATGAAATACTCCTATGAGAAAATATATTTGTTTATTTTTTTTCAAGCTAGAGTCTTGCTCTGTATTCCAGGCTGGAGCGCAGTGGTGAGATCTCAGCTCACTGCAACTTCTACCTCCCAGGTTAAAGCGAGTCTCCCGCCTCAGCCTGCCAAGTAGCTGGGATTACAGGTGCATGCCACCACACCCGGCTAATTTTTGTATTTTTAATAGAGACAGGGTTTCACCATGTTGGCCAGGCTGGTCTTGAACTCCTGACCTCGAGTGATCCACCTGCCTCAGCCTCCCAGAGTGCTGGGATTACAAGGATAAGCCACTGTGCCCAGCCTTGTTTAATTTATTTTAACCTCCATCTATAAACAGAAATTCTGAAAAGATCCTAAATAATCAGAGCTCATTATAATTCTCCACACTATAGCCAAAGTCAAAGTCAGCTCATCAAAACATAATTGTGATCCTATTATGCCTTCCCCTGTCTCCTACCCCGCATACAAAAAAATCAAGCCCCCGCCCCCCTCCAAAAAAAAGAGACATATCAGTGGTTTCCCATTTTTCATGGACAATAGACAAAACTATCATTCAGTCCATAAGGTCTTTTCCGGCTGAACCCTCGTACCCTCCTGCTACCCGATACAGTCCTCTCTCTTTTTTCTGCTCCTCCTAGCCACAGAATATTTGCATGTTCTCTTTCCCTTGTAAACTCCTGCTTACAGTTCATATCCCAGTTCAAGAATAATTTTCTGGTATTTGAGCAAAGACTTTTCTAACCAATGAACTGACTTCTAAATATATTTTCTTTGTTATATTTTCATAAGACTTTATTTTCTTCAGAATATATATCTCAATTTTATATTTTATTGTATATGATTGTTAATTAGCCTCCATCTCTCTCAGAGATAAACTGCATGAAAACAGTGAACACATATATTTTAACGCATCATCTAACAGTATACCTAGCACAATAGTTAGCATTTAGTAAGTGCTCAGTAAATTTTTCTTGCAATAATGAGCTATGCTTAGTTTTGGGCATTTATGATTTTCTAGAGAGAGGGAAAAAAAACAGCTAAAATCCTTGCTTTGTTAGGATTTACATTCTAGCATGGGGAGAAGGACCAAAACGTATGCATAATAAACAAGTAAATTATTCAGGGTGTTAGAAAATGATAAATGTTATTTAACATAGAAAAATTTATATTAGAGTAAGGGGATCAAGATTGCCAGCAGTGGGAGAGACATGGGGGCAGGTTGAATTTCAAGTAGGATTTTAAATACATGGATACGTGTTTCAGAAAGTAACATTTGAGCAGACTTGAAGGAAATAAGGGAATTCACCACGAGGATCTCTAAGGGAAGAGCATTCCTGTGAGAGAGAACACTAGTGAAAAGATGGAAGAGCTCCTAGAATAGCAAGTAGCCATTGTGGCTGGAGTGGAGTGAGCAAATGGAACAGTACTGGTCAAAGTCATTAGAGACATCATGGGGACCAGACACCTTAATGGAAATAATGAAAAGTACATGATTTTTAAATGCATTTGGATACTCTCTCATTACCAGTAACCACAATTTATAATGCTGATTACAATTTGCTAGCAGATAGATGTATGATTATTATATATTCCCATATTAATTCACCAATTTCCCAAATTAGAAATCAGTCCCATTTTGATACATTCTTTGAAAGATTGTTTCTTAAATTTCAAAGCTATTATTTAGTAGCATCTTACCAGTTTGTTCTCATTAATGATCAATGGAGTCTATTTTTTCTTAGAACATTCATGGTCAGGACTGGTTTTGTCTCCCATTACTGTATAGTAAGTCCAGTTGAATATTACTTAGGCAGTTATTTAAATGGTTTAGTGTGTTCATTTATGACAAAATAAACATTATTTCTACTTGTTATCTACTAAAAGTGGGGTGTTCAAATACTCAATTGTTGTGGTTTTCTCAATTATAGCTGTCAGAATTATGATGCTATTAAATTACACGTGCAAGTTTCTGCAGTGATTTAAATGAAGGAGGCCTGCATTGATGGGTAGTGCCAATCTACCTGTATTGACATTTGAGTGAACATAGCCTGATTATAATATCAAAGCTCTCTAATGTGAGTCAGATTCCAGTGAAGAATTGGTTATATATTATTTCTATTTTAAGTTAGAATTAAAAATATTGAGTAAATTTTCGACTGTCCAAAGTGAGAGGGAAGATGACTGTTTTCCAGAATGGACCATATGCTGGTCCATAAAGCAAACCTCAACAACTTTAAAAGGAAAGAAATAATACAAACTACATTTTCTGACCACAGTGGAATGAAGTTAGAAATCAATAGCAGGAAAACATTTGGGAAACTCATAAATATATGGAAATTATATGACACACTCTTAAATAACCAACAGGTCAAAGAAGAAATCAAAAAAGAAATCCAAAAACACTTTGAGATGACTGAAAATGAAGGAAACATAATAAGACTTTGGAATGCAGACAAATTGTTACTTAGAGGAGAAGTTATAACCATAAGGGCTTATGTGAAAAAGGAAGACTTAAATCAATAACCTAACCTTCCACCTTAAGATGGAGAAAAAAAAAAAAAACAAAAGCAAATGAAACCTAAAGGAGAGAGAAGAAAAGAAATAATAAAGATTTGAGCAGAAATCAGTGAAATTTAAGACTACAAAAATTATAGTAAAAATCAATGAAATTAAAAGCTGGTCGATTGAAAAGATCAAAAAAAAAATTGACAAGCCTTTAGCTAGACTGATGATCAAGAAAAAAAAAAACAGAAGACAAATTACTAGAATCAGAAGTAAAAGTAGGGATGTTACCAGTGATTTTACAAAAATAAAAAAAGCATTGTAAGAAAATACTGTGAACAATTACACATCAACAAGGTGGATGATGTTGGACTCTTATTTCTCACCATATGTAAAAATTAACTTGAAGAGGGGCACGGTGGCTCATGCCTGTAATCCCAGCTATCTGGGAGGCTGAATTGGGAGGATTGCTTGAGTCCAGGAATTTAAAACTAGTCTGGGTAACAGGGTGAGACCCCATTTATACAAAAAAAAAATTAGCCAGGCATTTTGGCGCTCACCTGTAGTCATAGCCACTCGGGAGGCTGAGGTGAGAGGATTGCTTGAGCCCAGGAGTTTGAAGTTACACTGAACTGTGATCTCGCCACTGCACTCCAGCCTGGGTGACAGTGTTGCTTTCATTCTGTGAAAACAACATTCACAGAATGGTTGTAATGCTGTGCCATGGAACATCGTCAGTAATAGCTGGTGGTGCTGGGTAAAGGATGTGAGGGATTTCTTGATTCAGCCAAGACCAGGGAAAGAAGAGCAAATACCAAGAAGAGACCCATGTATGCTGGGGAGGCAAGAGCGGGAGAGGCAGGGTGCGTGGAGGGCTTAAGATATCAGGCTGTTTCTCAACATGGTGAGAGGTTAACAAATGATTGATTTCCTTCTCCACACTCAAATTTGCTATCATGGAAAGTTTTTGTTTCAATGCTGTATTAGTTTCCTGGAGGCTGCAGTAACAAATTACCACAAATAGGGGGTGGAGAGATGGTAAAACAACAGAAATTTATCCTTTTACAGTTCTAGAATCTAGAAGTTCAAAGTCAAGGTGCTGGCAGGACCTTCCTCTCTCTAAAGGCCCTGGTGAGAATCCCTCTTGATGCATCCTAGCTTCTCATGGCTCCCAGCAATCCTTACTGTTCATGCCTTGGCTTGTAGCTGTAGTCTCCACCCCTGTCTGCACAAGGTGTTCTCTGTGTGACCTCTCCTCTTCTTGTAAGGACACCTGTCGTTGGGTGTAGGGGCCACCCTGAACCAGTGTGATCTCGCTATAACTAATTATGTCTGCAAAGAACCCGTTTCCAAACAAGGTCACATTCACAGGTTTCATGGGTTAGCACTTGAACGTGCATTTTGAGGGCATACAATTTAGGCCACTATAAAACGCTTTTCCGGAGAAGAGTTAAGGCAACAGAAAATCCTTTTATATATATTGAATCTGTGTCTCTGGCTTTTTACTTCATACGGTGCTGCAAACAGTCTGATCTCACGGTGGCCTGCTGATGGCAGAGAAAATAGCCTGGTATTATTCAGCCTGGGGGCTAAGGGACTAAGTGGGATTATTATTTGACAAGTTTAACATTTTCCAGTATTTTGTAACGGAAATGCCATCACATAGCTACTATGTTGCTCTGCATGGTTGACAGGTTTTAGCTCAGGGACACTATTTAGTGAGGGAATATATTCATCTAATATTATATATATATTTCATACTTAAAAATCTCTCCTGGCTTTAACCTAAAGAACACAAAAAAGTAAAATAAACTGAATTCATATCACACCTTATACTGTAACTTTTTGATGCATTTTTTTAAAAGGCTACAGATGAGGAAATCTTATATAAGTTTGTAGATGAGAGTTCTTCAGAAGCAATTTTAATGACAGAAGTAGACAAAGAATTACGCAGTTCTAAGAAATGAGATAAATATATATTTTTATGCAATACACCATTTAATACTATTCATACTCTTCTACATTAATATTAGCCTAACTTCATAAAGTTGGAATACACTGCACAGATCATAAACCTAAAATATAAAAACACCTGAATATAGTCATGAAAGAAAAAAATGGATAAAGAATTGCAAGGAGGTAACTTGGTCTCCGTCTTCAAGTGCTTTCTCTTGCAGAAGAGCCATTTCTGTGTTCTCACCACAGAGCCTACTAAACATGAATTGTGTGCATCAAAAAAGGTACTTGATTTAATGAGCATGATTAACTGTTTCCTCAAGCTTTAAGGTCTTCTCAAAATATATTCAGTCATTTCAGCATAATCAATATTTACATCATTAGATTTGAAGCAGAAAGGTCAAAAGCAAAGGGAAATAGGTGGGTGAGATAAGACAGTTAAAATCACTAAGAAGTAATAATTGAGACTGAGGGATGATAAGAATCACCACCTCCAAAAACCTTCACAAATCTGATACCATTTAGTGGAGGGGTAGAAAATATTACAAAGACAAGCTAATGTAATCACAGGTGTCTACAATGATAATATTGAACCATAAAGAAAAGATTAAATGAGGTTTAGTATATTTCTTCAAGATATAGACTTATGTAATATTTATTAGAAAAATTCCCAACAAATTTGGTTAAATATTTAATATTCATCATTGATAGGCCAAATTTTTCTTATTTGCAGTATTCTTTCATTCCTAATAATCATTCCCAAAGGATACCAGACAAATGATGTGTTTCTCTACGAGTGCCTTCCTTGCTGTCAATTCATAGATGTGAAATTAGGTAGTATCATGAAAACCAAGAACAACATGGTAAAGTATTTATAAATGTTCTAACTAGAGGTCTTCAATAGTTAGAAGTACTTGGGGAGCTTCAAAAATATTGGTCCTTGGGCCTACTCAACACAGACCAATTAAATCAGGACCTCTCGGAATTGGGTCTGAGCTTGAGTTCTTTGTAAAACTTCCCCAAATGATTCTAGTGTGAAACTAGCTTGGAGAAAGCTGTTCCGAATAAGAACAGCTTTCTGTACCCCAAAGAACTCAACCACTTCCTAAGTCAAGAATACTCCCCCTTTATAGAGAGGATTGTGAATCAGCTGGCTTCTGTGTCTTCTGGAATATGAGTCAGAAGAGAAAGCTGCCTTTAAAATTCTGTTTCTAAGCTTTGGAAAATAATCCACAGGGGAAAGGAAAATTTTCTTATGAAAATTGTTACTTCATGAAATGTTCTAGTGATAGGATCCAACAATAAAAGGACATAATGATTAAGGAATCTCATTCACCATGAAAACGACTTAAGGCATAAGTCAACATCTGCGAACAGCATCTCAGACATGCCCACACAAAATGCATGACTGAAGTTCTATAGAAAGTTGTTCTTGGAACTTTACTTTTGGAAAGTGAGCTTACAAAAAAGCACCTGATGACTAATTTAAAATTCAACCTACTAGTAATAGCCATAGAATGCTTGTCTGAGGCTTTGAAAGGTATATTTGGAGGGAAGGAGAGGAGTGGAAGAGCTCAAGTTTCCATTTTCCAAATGCAATAAGTAATCTCCAAAGATACTTTGTTTAATATAAAGGAAAAAAAACTTTTTCTGTGTTATAGGTCTTGTAAGTGTTCCTTATTTTCAATAAAGGCTCCTCTTCAGAAAAATATATTCCAAACATTAAAACTTATTAGTCTTGTGTGATGAAACCATCAATGTGAAATATTTTGGAAAAATATTACATTATCACTAATTATTCTCATGACAAGTTATTTACTCAAGTTTTAAAGTAACAAATCATCTGTCCTACACCAACTGTTTTATATGCCTCCCAAATGATGCCATTTGAGCTAGTGGGAGGGACACTGACACAGTGAGCTGGAAGGAGAAATGTTGCTGCCTAAGAGTAGGATGTCCCCAGAGGAAGAGCAAAGTGAGGCTTGGCTTTGCACTTTATGTTAAATAAGCTGCAATGTGAAAAGGGGAAAATGAAATAAAGCCATTGCAAACAACCTACCTGAGAGGTGCCACACGTGAATGAACCTACCCTGTGTTAGTGATGACAGTGCAGTAGTGCGTCTCATCTGCAAAGGGACTTTCTCAGAGAATGAGAGAGATCTAGTTCCTTAATAAGAGGAACTTGAACCATTTTGTCAAAAACTAAATTTTAACACAGATGTACTACTGTAACATGTGAAGGATCCTACGTGAATAGCATGAATTTCTGTTTCAATCATTAGCATGCTAAAGTGAAGCAAGCTGCAATAGAAAAGGCCTTTGTAAAGGGAACCTAGAAAGAAGATTTTACTAACAGAATTTATAACAGGCAGAAGTTCAGGACAAAATTATGTCAGAACTCAAGAAGTTCTCCCCCTAGTACTCATAGTCAGACCTAGTATTTTCTAGATAAATGTGTGCATTTGTAGAATGTCTGTGATGTTTAATAACTAGACTTATCATTGGCCATTTTAACTACATAGCTGTAACATTAATTATAGACCATGTCAATGGTCCTTTCAAATGGCTTTTGTTTCTCGGTGAAAATAAAATAATAGAATATGGCCGGGTGTGGTGGTTCATGCCTGTAATCCCAGCACTTTTAGAGGCCGAGGTCTGCGGATCACAAGGTCAGGAGATTGAGACCATCCTGGCTAACGTGGTGAAACCCCATCTCTACTAAAAATACAAAAAAATTAGCCGGGTGTGGTGGCGGGGCGCCTGTAGTCCCAGCTACTCGGGAGGCTGAGGCAGGAGAATGGCATGAACCCGGGAGGTGGAACTTGCAGTGAGCCGAGATCGCGCCACTGCATTCCAGCCTGGGCAAAAGAGCAAGACTCTATCTCAAAAAAAATAAAAAATAAAAATATATATCTATATATGTATGAATATGAATGGTATTGTGATTGTTTTTCAAAGAGAAATTATTTGTACTTTCAGGGAGTCAACATTATAGTCAGTATTACATGAAAATTAAGTAGATATATGGAAAGATCAGGCTGATGTTTGTTGGATACACTTACTATGATATCTTACTGCAATTTGGGAGAAATTCAATAAGTAACAATGGATGTATTTAATCCTTTAAAAGGGATTTCTTGATATTATAAGAGTTAATATTAACTGGGACTACTCTGATTTACCAATTTTTAATAATCCATCAATCTGACATGTACATTTTGGCTTTGTTCAAGTTATGCCCAAAAAACTGTTAATAGTAAGCAAGAAAAACATTATATATAACAAAATACTGAATAAAAGAACTCTTCAAAAATTATTATTATTTATATGGTGGATCTTATTCTTTACTGATCTCTATATTGTGTAATTTCTTAAAATTGGTACTGGACCAATGTAAAGCTTATTAAATACATTGATTTTAGTCCATTGGTTTTTATATGTTTTCAAGCAAGAAGCAGACAAAGTAAGAATATGTATTTATGGAGCATTTCAAGTTCAATAAGTATTTCTTCTCAAAATAATAGTTTCTATATTTAATATCTAAAATAATTCTTATAGAAACCTAACGATTCTGCCATATTTTGCTGGAAATTACATAAATGAAATTGTAGTTACAAGATACTAGAATGGCTCTAACCCACAAACCCTGCTATTGAAACCAGAAAATAGAAAATTAACCTGGTACTATAAGGAGAGAAGGGAGGAGAGATAAATTATGGCCAGTGTGGCAAGAGTTGTGAGATAAATGTTATCCTAATACCTACTTCAGCATCAAATAGTATTCACTCCAGTCTGTCTATATTCATAATCTCCCTTTCTCTTTTATTCACCATTTTTTTCTTCCCTGGCATACTTTCTATTTAACTACACTGTAGAATAAAATTATTAAAAATACTGTTTATTCCTTTTTGAAATTTCCAAAAATATCAGTCAAATTGAAATGTTCATATTCCAGTAACTACAAGCATATATAAGCCATCAACGTCGAGGGAATTGTACTTGTTTCTCTCCCCTCGTCTCTAATGACGTTAAATTTTGACCTGTCTGGGAAGAGCTGGTCTAACAGTTTTAATTGTGCAGAGATGGAATAGACTGCCACCTGAGGCAGTAACCATCCTGTCAGAAACTGAACAAACACCTATGACAGCCAGCCACCAGATGACCTCTGCTCACCACCCTCTCCTGGTTGGTATTCACACCTTTGTGCGGTCTTGTCCCGAATTTCAGTAATATTTGACCAATAGAATATGGCAGAAGTGACAGTATGTCTCTTCCAAGATTTGGTTGTAAAAGGCACTGCATCATATATGTTGGTCAACCTCTCTCACTCCCATGGATCACTCACTCCCATGGATCACTCACTCAGCCGGCTGCCATGTTGTGAGTGGCCCTGTGGAGAGACCTATGCAGTGAGGAAGTGAAGCCTCTTGTCAACAGCTGCATATGTGTGTGTAGAAGTGGATCCTCTTGCCACAGCCTAGTTGTCAGATGACTGCAGCCCCAGCTGACAGCTTCACTGCAGCCTCATGCACGATCCTGAGCCAGAACCACCCAACTAAATTGCTCCCACATTCCCAAACCTCAAATTGGTGTGATAATAAATGTGTGTTGTTTTAAATTGCTAAGTTTTGGAGTAATTTTGTATGCAGCTGTAGATAAGTAATATACCGTCTGACAGGAATATTTCCTTTGGGTGCAAGATGAGATTTTATGATTACTCACATATCTTCTAATTCTTATGTTTGTTAAAACAAATAGAGGTGGGGAGAAACTTCCCATTAAGCATTTTATAACCAGACAATGTAACTGTAGAGTTTAACCAAAGTAATTTTGTAAGGCAACAAAATGTTTCTTCAAGGGAAGGAGAAATAGCAAGTAATCTTTGTAGTTTCCCATCGAGATTCCATTTGTGTCTGCCACAAATTAGAAGTTGTAAAGATTAGGTGCACAGGTGGGCAGGTAAGCATAGCATTAATCATAGTATTAAGACAGTAGTTGACTGTAATATTAGACTCATTAGATAGATAGATAGATAGATATACATACACACACGTTACAGTGATAGAAACAAATATCGGTCTTCAGTCTCACCAGGATATTGTGTTTGTGATAAGCTGTTATCATAAAATGTCCCAAACCAATATAAACCTAATAAAAAGTCAGGCAAAAGGAAAAGAAAAGGCAAATAGATGCAAAAGAGTAAGGTAAGAGTTGTTCAACTAATTCAGTTATCAGTGGGTGGGTGAGCACATTGGTAAACTCAGCACCTGAGATGAGTGTATGGATATCAGACTTGATCAAAATGCCAAATTTATATAAAGATTACACTTGGAGTCTTTTATTTGTTTGTAAATGTTACCTAGTAAGTTACTAAAAATTGTACATATAGCCCACATGCTGATTTCCAAAATCATTTTTTTTTTAAATCACAGATAACTTGTTTGCCCAGCATGCAGTTGATTTTTGATCATTGTTGTCATAAGGCATGGATGTATTAATCTGCTGAAATTTACCCAAATATCATTGAGTTTTCAGTTTTGACTTTCCAGCAACTGGTGCACCTGGAGAAACTTGTGCTATCTGCTGTCTTTAGACAGAAATTTGCTGGAAATATGAAAGAGCAATTGAAATAATTATCTTTACTTTCTTGATCTGCTCTTGTTGCCTGCTACTCAGGGAAATAAAGAAAAAAGTGAACAGACAAAGAAGCAAAGGTTCTGCCCAGTCAGCTCTGAAGATACCTGTGCTCTGTGCCCCCATTGATCTGGTGAGACCTTCAGAAATGATTTAGCCCACCAGGAGTCCTCCAGTTCTTAGGATGAGCGTGTATGCCCAAATTACCATTATAGTGACTGTCTGTTCTCCCTAGCCTGTGTCGTTTTTTTATCATCCAAGCAAGTGATTAGTGGAATCTATTCACGCTTTATCTGTGGCAAACTCAAATTTACATTCTTTTCCCGCTTGAGAGCTTTTTGTTGTATGGTTAGATAGAATGTACAGCTACTTATAAAGGGCCTGCAAGAAGAAGTGATGGAGGTTGGTTGACTAATGGATAGTTTTATTTAATATAACTTATTTTGAAAAATAAGCTAAAAGAAAAGCAGCTCCATGGTCAAAATGATCTTTTGTGTATTCTACAAATTTCAAGTTCCATTATATCACTGAGATTAATAAACACATAAGAAGCAAAATATCTTAAGAGAGTTCCTCATACTGAACTATTCAGTGTTAATTATATTAATAATTGGGCATGGTGGGTGATACCTGTAATCCTAGCACTTTTGGAGGCTGAGGAGGGAGGATTGCCTGAGCCAAGGAGTTCAAGACCAGCCTGGGCACCATAGGGAAACCCTATCTCTCCAAAAAACAAAAACATTAGCCGGGTATGGTGGCACACACCTGTGGTCCCAGTTACTGGGAAGGCTGAGGCAGGAAGATCAGTTGACCCTGCGAAGTCAAGGCTGGAGTGAGCCGTGAGTGCACTATTGCAGTGGAGCCTGAGCAACAGTGAGATAAGGAAGGGGAGGGGAGGGGAGGGGAGGGGAGGAAGGAGGGAGGGAGGAAGGAAGGAAGGAAGGGAGAGAGAGAAGAGAAGAGAAAAGAAGAAAAAAGAAAAGAAAAGAGAAAAAAGAATGGTGGCTCATGCCTGTAATCTCAGCACTTTGGAAGGCCAAGGCAAGTGGATCATGAGGTCAGGAGATCGAGACCATCCTGGCTAACACGGTAAAACCTCGTCTATACTAAAAGTACAAAAACAATTAGCCTGGCGTGGTGGAGGGTGGCTGTAGTTCCAGCTGCTTGGGAGTCTGAGGCAAAAGAATGGTATGAACCCGGGAGGCGGAGCTTAAAATGAGATCGCACCACTGCACTCCAGCCTGGGCGACAGAGGGAGACTCCGTCAAGAAGAAAGAAAGAAAGAGAGAAAGAAAGAAAGGAAGAAAGGAAGAAAGAAAGAAGGAAGGAAGGAAGGAAGGAAGGAAGGAAGGAAGGAAGGAAGGAAGGAAGGAAGGAAGGAAGAAGGGAGGGAGGGAGGAAGGGAGGGAAGGAGGGAGGGAAGGGAGGGAGGAAGGAAGGAAGGAAGGAAATTATATTAATATGATTAGGAGTTACCAGAAATCTGTCATTATTTGAGACAAAGACTTTTGTCTGATGCACAGAGAAAGGAAGGGGAACGTGAGAAGTTCTAGGTGGATATGCTTTGGCTAGCCAGGGCAGCATTGGAAAGCAAGTGAAAAGCATGAAAGGAAATTCAAAGGTAAGATTCAAAGGTTCCAATCATCCTACCTTCCTCATGGTTTTGCCAAGGGCTGTTTCAGCAATTGGTGCACCTGGAGAAAGCCTTGCCATCTGCTCCCTTTGGACAGCCTCAAGTTTGCCTCTGCTGGAGGTGAGCTTCCAAAATTAGTTTGGAAAACTAAAAACCTCAGTTTCTATTAATTCAGCTCAAGGTCCCCAAGGACTAGCATATTTAATCTAGATTTAGCTGATTAGCCTGCATTTCCCTGTGTAATTCCCATCCTTGGCTGCTAAAATGGGAGGCAAAAAGAGCAAGTGAAAGTAACAAGTCCTGTCGGGATTTGGCTCAAGGCAGGAGTTAGAGAAGCCAGGTGGCAGACTGCCTGGGAGGAAGTGTAGAGTGGGAAGCAAGTGTGAGACAGAGGTAGAGTGTACAGTTGAAGGTCAGTGAAGGTGAAGAATGAATCTTATGAAGTAGTTATTGATGCAAGGGCAGGAGTCTAGCTACTGACAGATCATCAAGGATTAAAAGAAAATCTTACACAACACTTACCAGAGAACAATGACGTTGGACTTTGTTCCTCTGACCGGATGTGGATCTCAGAATGTGAGTTCAGTGTAGGAGCCAAGCTAGCACATACATCTACTGGCTTAGAGGAAGAGGATCTCCAGTATGGGGACGAGAAAAGCAAATGATTGCCTTGTAATGTTTAGAGCAAATGGATATCCTTTCAACGTCTTCTCTTTCCCTCTTTATTTTTAGTTCAATATACAAGGATTTCTGTGGCTCCAAGAAATCGCAACATCTTTTTCCTAAAAATACAGGGATCTGCTGGACAGACTTTATGTATTTTCCATTTTATAACTGATTTTACCTCACCAACCCTGGTCCTACAGAATGTAATTTAACAAAGCACATATGATTTATTTATATTTATGAGAAGTTGTGGGAAAATATCTTCGTATGTGATACTTAAAGAAATGTTGACTTGAAAAAGACTGTTTGCTTTCATTACCATGATAATTGAGTCAATATTCACCAAATTATTTGTAATGAGTAGGGAGTCATTCATTTGGAGAGAAAATGTTTATAAATCATATCTTCTCATTCATGTAGTTTAATGTTCTGAAGTAACTGCAAACTAAAAGAAAAACACGCATTAAAAAATATTTGTAAAAAGAGCACATGTAAAAAGAGCACTTTTCAAATCTGATAGCAACTGCCCTTTCAGAGGATATGCTGAGATGAACCAGAATTGATTAATTGCACATTAATCCATTCATTTTTCTTTTAAATATTGAAGTTCTGGGCACCAAGTACCAAGATAAAGTGAGGAGGAGGACATAGGCCTTGCCTTTATTCAACTTACACATTTAACGGAAATATTTAATGGAAGTATTTTTCATCTAGAATTTTCTTTGTCCTCTTTGGCCATATTTTGTAGTCGATGAGATTTTAGGACTATTCATAAAGTCTTTTTGTATTTCTTAAATTTTGCATTTTATTTAATATTTACTTAAATATTATTAAAATATAACACTTCAAACCACTTTTAATAATAATTCATTTAAATGAATGAAAGAATTTATTAAATCTCATATGGGCTTTTTAGGTAGTTAAAAGCAGTGCGGAAAGATACCTACTGTGTTAGTTTACTAGTAAGTGATATTATTTTACTTTGTATTGATAGCTGCAGAGCCACTCAGTATGAAAATATGTCCTAGTATAATAATAGAAGGTAGGTCTGGCATGGTGGCTCACGCCTATAATCCCAGCACTTTGAGAGGCCGAGATGGCCAGATCATGAGGTCAAGAGATAGAGACCATCCTGGCCAACATGATGAAACCCCATCTCTACTAAAAATACAAAAATTAGCTGGGCGTGGTGGCATGTGCCTGAAGTCCCAGCTACTAGGGAGGTTGAGGCAGGAGAATCGCATGAACATGGGAGGCAAAGGTTGCAGTGAGCCAAAATTGTGCCACTGCACTCTAGCCGGGCGACAAAGTGAGACTTTGTCTCAAAAAATAGTAATAATAGTAGAAGGCAATATTGTGAATACTTAACCATGTTACACCTCTGTTCTTAGTGCTTTACAGGGGTGATCTCATTTAATCCTCCTTGCAATTCTATAAAATAGGTAATATTACACCCATTTTACAGATATGGAAGCTGAGGGATGCTGTAATTAAGTAAATTGGCCAGGGACACATAACTAGGGATTACTGAAGGTGGTTCAAGCCCAGGGAGTCTGGGCACAGAGAGTGTGCCCATTGGCACTCTTCTGTGTTGCCCACGTAGCACCTGGATATTCCTATGTCCCTGAGGATTTTAAAATCTATTGCTTTTCATGTTTAGACACAGGATCAGGAGTCATTTGAACAATTACCAATTTTATTCCTATTTCCTTGCAAGTAATTAAACGCTAACAATCATTTAATTTAGTGTCGTGTAGTACAAAATGCATTCATTTGTTTTATTTGTCCTGCAGTGTGGCCACTGATTCCTGACGGTGCAAGGGCACCGTGTAAGGGTTCGGTGTCTTCTCGTCAGTTATTTCTGATAATAGAGCCCACTTAGACAGATATGCACAGCATCCCTGAATGCACACATATTGTGCACACGCACACACACCTACACAGGGACTGCACAGGAATTCCTTTTACTTCCTTAGTTAAGGGAATTAAATAGAAGACGTGCTAAGTACTAGCTCACATTTTTGCAGTTTATATGAGACTGTATCCTGCTTCTCTGCAGCAAAAGCCTTCCTTGAATAGCTTTAGTTTTAATTTCATGTAGAACTACGTGGCTATGGATGTCTCTTTTAAAGATGAAAATGGATCTCCTTCACCTTTGATACAGGGAGGAAGTAGTTGAGACTATAGAATGTTAGGATTGGAAGAAATCTTAGAAAGTACCTAATGATCTAATGTAGCCTCCCAATCATGAAATCATTTTTATATAGTACTCCTGGCACTATCAACGATTGTTAACATACTTCATTACCAGGTATTCTTTTCCATCTGTAAGCAAATCTGGTTACTAGAAAGTTGTTTCATTGTTTAAATGAGTTTCTGTTCACTTTTTCTTTCCTTCTGGTATTGTCTAGCTCACTAAGTTTACTGCTTGGCACTCAGTAGGCACTTAGTATACATTTGTGATTAAGGAAGTTCATTTACCTTTTAACATGATGAACATAGAGCCCATTTCATCAGATGTCTTTTCACAGCCACTAGCAGATAGAATCTCTGCTTAGCAGTTCACCAGCTACGGAAGACAGTCATACACAGATCATTTTAATTCACTATATGCTAAAAAAAAAAAAAAATGTTATGTACAAGATGCTACAGGATTCCAGAGGAGGGGCATTGGATGGGGTAGAGAGGTGGAATAGAGAGGAAGGGGGATGCAGAATGTTTTCTTGAGTAGATAAGTTTGAGCTGAGTCTTAAACATGAGGATGATTTATCCCATGAAGAAGAAAAGCAAAGGGGCACTTCAAGAGGAAGAATAGTAGCAAAATTGCATGGAGACACAGCATTGTATCAGGAAATTCTAAGGGGCTCCATAATGCTAGAAGATCGAGTAAAAGTGGGAGTAGGGGAGCAGGACTGGAGGATGGGGTAAACCAGGTCATTGGAAGTCATGAGTGCTGCGTGTGCTCACTTCGTGTTTGTGAGAGCTGAGGATCAAGGGCAGTATAGAGTCCCACTTGGACAGCTACCCTATTTTCCTTAGTTCAGTTTCTTTTCGGGCAAAGCAGCTATTCCCTTTCTTTCTCTCTCTCCTCTGTGACATATTTTCAGTGCAATTCCCATCATAGACATACTCTGCCTTTTAGATACCAATGTACCACTTGAAATGAGGATTCAAACATTGAACTGAGTATTCTAGAGGTTTCCTGACAGAATCAGGGCATGAAAAGATTCGTGTTTGTCCTTTGCACACTCTCATTTCATTAACACAACTTGTTTGTGTTCACTTTTTGGTATGCTGTGTTATGCTGTTGATTTGTATCTATAGCCAATTAAAATGCTAGATGTTTTTTGAGATGTCCTACTTTGTAGCCAAGATTTTCCAGGCACTTCTGGATGTTTTTCCATTTAACCTATGTGTACTTGTTTGTATTATCCAGTTCACCGTGTCTTTTTATTAGTTCATGATGAGATCATTAGAATGCAGATATTGTCTCTAGTATAATCACCAATTTACCTTTTTGCTCTTTACCTATTTGATAGGCATATCTTTGGATCTTGAGACAAAGCATCATGGATATGTTTCATCCTATCCCATATAAAATATATATCTGATATTTATCTAGAAATATAGGTATTAAATAATGAAAGCAATTTAGCCATATGAGATATTCATTTATATTTAATATATCTTTGGTTGTAATAAATTGGAGACTTGAAGAATCTATGAGAAGACTGAGACAGGCCTCATAAGTCACCTTAACTTCGCTTGATTTGCAAACATAAGTGAAACTTAACCTGAGCTTTTTCTTGTAAATGCTTATATTAAAGAAAAATGACACTTAAGGCTTATCAATCAGAAGCCACCAACTCATACTTCTGCAGGTAGGGACTTTCCAGCAGCATCATAAGGTAACTGTATAACTGTAACCAATCAAATATTTGCTTTGCTTCTGTGTTCATCCTATTAAAAAGCTTTCCCTTTGTGTTCCCTCAGCAGAGTCCCCAACCCATTTCCAGTTTGGAGTTGCCTTTAACGTTTCATTGTGCCTCAGTTTACCTTTTAACAATTTACATAAACAGAACCACATTATCCTAAAGAAGATAATGTTAATTTGTTTTGTTCTCATCTTGGCAGAGGTGGAGATATTATTAAATTTTTAACCGTAAAATAGATGCTTCTTGTTTTCAACTTATGTGACCCTAAATTTATACATAATATACTTGACCTTCATGGTTGTGACCTTTTCATTATACAAAATTGTTTTCATCTTCAAAGGAGTTCTGGTCCATGATGTTATAGACTGGAATATTTAGAAAGTAGTAGAGAATTTAATGCATAAAATAGAATAATAAAAGATAGCAGTAGACTTAACACAGATTATTTTGATGGACATTAGATGTTTTGCATTTGGAAATGTCTATTTCATTAATCAACTCGTCCTCTCTCTAAGGGCACAATAGGCCCCTTGAAATTAACTGTTTTATTTTTGTTCTTTATGTTATTTCTGTAATTTAAATTATCTACCAAAACACATTAACCTTGCTGCTGAATACTGAGTGTTACACTATGTAATGGCATTGGTCAACCACTGAAGCCAGTGAAGCTCAAGGGGTGATTTAGATTTCTTAGCAATCTGGTTTATTTCTAGCGATCACATTGCCCTTCATTCAGCGTGATGCAGACCCAGAAACTAAGCCTCCCCACTACAACTGCTGAATATGTAATTTCAGTAAAAATTTCAGATCACAATCTTCTGTCTACCATTTGCCAGGAGGAAAGCTGACTGTGTGAAGTAATGAATAATTTATCTGTGCCTTCTCTACCTCGGAGTGTCCAATTTGTGTATGAGTTAGGCACAAGTCTAATTCAGTGTCTTCTAAATGACTTTTTGAGGAGTTATTTCAAATGAAAACAGCAAAGTACTATACATCTTTGAGTTGGTTCCACATTCCACCCCACACACCCTGGGCTCCTCTCACTGACACCGCTGGGTTCTCAGATTCCCTTTCTTCTCTTCCCTCCATTTTCACCTCTGCTGTCTCTAGATCTGGCCTAACCACCTATGGCAGTGGTTCCCCACCTGTTAACTATGTACTATCTGGAGGGTGAATGATTGCTAGGAGTGCTTCAATCCATTTATGTACCAGGCACGCTTAAAACAAAAATCACGAATGCCCTGCATATATGTACAACGAATATATTCAGATATATCTAGATGCTTTAGGGACTAATAAGATATAAAATCATGTAAAAACATTGCAGAATTTGCTTGGCAGTATTCCTAACTGATCTGTAAGGTCCACGTTCTATGAGATTTGCGTTAGGAGTATAGGAAGATGAAGGGTTGGAAGGAGTCTCTGCTTGACTCCTATTGTTCCACAAGATTTAAGATCATGCAGGGCTTTTGTTCATGACCGAGGAGTAGGAAAAGGCAAAGTTTCAGAAACTTAGTCCTTTCATCTCCTTTATTTTGCTGATCATTTCTATTTGAGTAAATGCACTCCAATAAGGAGCGGTATTGCTCTAATGAACGATAATCAGTTAAGAAACTATCGAAATGAAATCAATTAAATGTTATTAATTTTATCCAACTCACAATATAATTTAGTTGCCCATATAATATTTTAATATTATATATTTTTTCACTTTTCCCACTTTGGTGTTTATATTTTTCTTCCCTTTATGTAGAAAATGTTCACAATTATATGCCTTTTTGGTGTATTTTTCACATAAGCACATATGTAAAAGTGATGCTTGATAAGTCTTACTGGCTGTGAGGGAAATGGGATGTAAAACAAAATGTGACTCCAAATCAAAACATTTTATCCTTCAAAAATGGAAACTTTAGAAATGGGCATTCATCAAGAGGTGGTCCTGATGGCTACGTTGAAAACAGGTAAACAGGCATCCTGGGCTGGGCATGGTGGCTCAAGCCTGTTATCTCAGCACTTTGGGAGTCCCAGGAGGGACAAACAGTTGAGCCTAGGAATTCGAGACCAGCCTGGGCAACACAATGAGACCTCATCCTTGTCTCTACAAAAAAATTTGCCAGGTGTAGTGGCACACGAGCGTAGTCTTAGCTACCAGGGAAGTTGAGGCAGGAGGATCACTTCAGTCCAGGAGCTGTGATCGTGCCACTGCACTCCAGCCTGGGTGAATCAATAACAATTGCTAGAAAATGGACTGGGCCCGGCGCAGTGGCTAAAGCCTGTAATCCCAGCACTTTGGGAAGCCAAGGCAGATGAATTACTTGAGGTCAGGAGTTTGAGACCAGCCTGGCCAACATAGTGAAACCTGGTCTCTACCGAAAATACAAAAATTAGCCAGGCATGGTGGCATGCATCTATAGTCTCAGCTACTCGGGAGGCTGAGGCAGGGGCAGGAGAATTGCTTGAACCTGAGAGATGGAAGTTGCAGTGAGCCAAGATCGTGCCACTGCACTCCAGCCTGGGCGACAGAGCGAGACTCCATCTCAAAAAAAAAAAAAAAAAAAAAAAAAAGAAAAAGAAAAAGAAAATAAATGAATTTGTTAAAAGAGCTTTGGGTCTTCAACCAGAGTTTATAAAAATTCTAGGAGATAGTTCATTGAGGGATATAAGTGATATAATGTATAAACTTATTTGATGAATAAGGTTTTAAAATAAGTTTTTGTTACAATTTAAATATTATAACAATTTCCTTATTTAACCCTAACTACTTAGCCAGATACTGCCAAGTAGAGTAACATATACATTCATTGTGTATTATAAATTTCAAATTGTAGATTTAACCAGGTAACCAGTTGATATCAGACTCTATATTCGCTTCTGAACTACAAGACTTTGCTGAGTGCCCTCCTCCAGCCCCTGAATTTTACCATTTTGATACTTTAGGCATCCCACATGCCATTTGGACATTTCACTCACTATTTCTCTCACTTCCTTATTATAGATCACAATAGCTGTCTGCTTACCCTGGCAATTCTGTAGCCTATACTTTCAGGGAATGATTAGTGGTTTACACAATTATTAGTGTACACATAACTAGCCATGACTAACATGACTAACCCCCTTACTCTGCTTTCTATAGGCTTCTTCTTCCTTTCTGCTGTGAGTACACATGCTAACATTCGCATCCTGGGCAGTGTGTCACTCTGCTGTTCGCCTCAGCCAGAATCCATTCCAGAGTCACACTGTGTGAGTGCCGACAGTACTGTTCACACGTGCTCTGTGCTGGGGAAGAACCCAGCACTTATGGTCCTTCTCCTCCTTTCCAGCTGTCTTCACCCTTCTTCTTGATAAAGTCACATTTCCTGTACCCTTAGGCTCTCGAGGAAGCCTGGCATTAAAGAGCAAAAAGAGTGAAATCATCTTTATGGCACATTATGCTTCTCAAGGAAACTGCATTCTCAATGATTTATACGGTTTCGCTACTGAAAGTCCTCTCAGGAAATAGTAAAAGCTAGAATATTCATATAATCTGAAATATTTTATCAAAGATTATATTATTTAAAAAGCACTCATGTAACAGGAAAATGAAAACTTCAGCACGTATATATGATTTTCCCCAGAAGGACCCTAAGTTGAGTACATTTTAATGTATACACATGCACACATACCCACATATTTCCCCCCAAGCAATTGAAGTTGAGTAAGTCTGAGTACATTTTACAAAACAGTGGAGTAAAAGAAATTCTCTTTAAGTAGGAGAACTTATATACAGAGGTATGATTTTTATTTTATTTTATTTTAGGTATGTATGTATTTATTTCTTATCGAGAGGGGTCTCACTGTGTGACCTAGGCTGGAATGCAGTAATGCAGTCATAGTTCACTGTAACCTCGACCTCCTGGGCTCAAGCAATACTTCCCCCTAAGCCTCTTGAGTAGCTGGGACCGTAGGCGTGACCCAGCATGCCCAGCTAATGTTTTGTTTGTTCGTGTGATGGCATCTCATTTTGTTGCCCAAGCTGATCTCAGAAGAAGTATGATGTCTATTATGTGGTATTGCTTTTGATTCGTTGTGGCCACAGGGCTGACCAGAAGACCAGGGCATCAGAATGATTTGCTTACAGTAATGTGGAGAGTCAGTGGTTCAGCCTGGATTAGCATCTACATCCTTATTAGTTGCCTTGAGTTGTCAGAGTCCTCTCTGCTTGCCTTCAGTCCTTGCTCTTACACATAAATATTAAAAGAAATTTGGGTGGGGTGGTAAAATCTGACCTTTAATTCTCTCACTAAAGAAACCAAATAATGATTGATAATTTCCTTGGGATTTGTTGAAATTTTCTAGATAAAATATCTCTAATAGTTTATGTTAAAAATAGCTTTTTTATATGTTTTCTCTTTCAAAAGTTAAAAAACATTAAATTTATATTTAGTTTATTTGGGGAAGAGTATAATTTTCAGCATTTCACTTAGAGGTTTAGGTAGTAACAATTCCTGGCTTCAGTGATAGACGTATGTGGAGATGATTTCTAAGCAATAGCCCAGATTTCAGGATAGATGGAACTGTGCAGAAAGACGCAGGCTTTCATTGGTGGTGCTCTTTTCCCAATGCTTAAAATTGGCGCTTTACTGAATAGGGAAAATAGTGGCCACTAATGACTACAGTTGGAAAGAATATATATATGTATATATCTTTCTCTTTTCAACTGTATATGTGTGTATGTACACACACACACATATATATCTTTCAACTGTATATACATACATTTGCAAAGAGAATAACAGAGAGAGAGAGTGAGTTTAAAAAAAAGTCAGAACAAAAGGAGGAGAAGAAAAATATAATTTACTTAGGGAAATGATGGACAACAATATTCTGTTGAATGAACACACGAACTAAGAGCTCAGAAATCTGCCCCTTAGGACTAATGAAAATGAGTTTTCATATTCATTCGTCAGCTTCCTTGTTTCCACCTCTGCTTCTCAAGTAGTTCAGTAAGTCATGTCAGAAGGCAATCTAAAGGATAGATGAACTTGAATGTGCGCTCTGTTCCAAAACGCATCAAGTCTAAATCCCTGTGCAGAGGTTTTAATCTGGCGTACGTGAAACTAATTCCTGTCTCATTTCCCACTGTGCCCCAGCACTGGGCTCTGCTTTGACCGGGTTGGTTTCCTTACTAGTCCATCACGCTAATTCTGTGCATTCCTTTATGCTTTCTCCCTTGGCTTCTTCAAGGCCCAGCGTGTCTTCCTAGATTATCTTCCATTGAACTCCATTGTATTGCACACAGTGTAGCACCTTACTACAGACTGTCTTGATTCCTGTTTTTGTATGTCAGTATTTCCCCTGCAAGGAAGCTACTTCAGGTCCTGTCTTACTCATTTATGTTTCTACGGCTGTCAAAGAATCAAAGGGAACTGCAAAACATTTCTTGATTCAGTGTGCGTTTCTCTGAGAATTAGGAAGTAGAGTCATATGGGAAGAAAATGTGTTCGCTTTAATCTCTTTCCAATTTCCATAAACCAGGGCAGAACAACATATGCATATTTCTTGCTTCCTGACCTTAGAATTTTGTCTCAATGTCTGTCCTCTGGATAATATGAGATGATATGGTTCCAAGCATTATTTTAGATTTTGGTTAGTGCTCCCAAATGCAGGACAAATATACCTGGAGATAAGAGTGATGTTTTGGAGAAGTCCTAATTGAGTTTAGTAAGACCTAGATATTAGACCTGAGTCAATTAAGAATAACTGGATATCTCAGAATTAACATTTTGAGTGATAAAGCTTCTACTTACAAGCTGAGTAACCATCAGCATGATACTTACTTTCTTTGGGCATAACTGTCAGATTGGACTGGTTGATCTATCTCTAATCAACCTTTCAGTTCCCAAGTTTCAGTTTCCATTTAATTGTTAATAACTAGGGTCATCAACAGAAGCAGCCCTCTATACAAAATAGGATATGTGTATATCATGGCACTTGGAGGGGGCAATTACTTCTAGAAATGAGGATTCCAAATTCGTAAGAAGAAGGTACCTTCTATGAAACTTGTGCCATGAATGAGTCTTGTTCTTGCTCCTATCAGCAATCCCTGCCTGACATAGTGCCATGTGGGAGAATAAAAATGTGCTGATCTTCAAAGTTATTGTGCATCATGGGTTATATGGAAGGGATGGAAACACTTCACTGAAGCATGAAAATTTCAGAAAGGGAATGGGGGAAGTAAGGGACTGACGTGAATGTGGCAGTCTCAGGCTGCCAAACCTGAGAACCGAAATGAGTAGAAACAACCTACAAAGTACAAGTATAAATCAGGGAATCACTGGAATTTAGTTGAATTCCAGTGGAATTGAGTCTCGTCTCTTGCAAAATCTACCAAGGATTGGGTAAGTATTTATGTTTTTCTGTTCCAAAACCGTTTGTATCTAGAGCCTTAATTGTGATCGCCATGGATAAAAGGGTAGTATCTTTTGATAATAATAGTTCTGCCAGGCACAGTGACTCATGCCTGTAATCCCAGCACTTTGGGAGGATGAGGCAGGTGAATCACCTGAGGCCAGGAGTTCGAGAACAACCTGGGCAACATGGTGAAACCCTGGCTCTACTAAAGATGTAAAAATTAGCTGTCATGGTGGTGTGCACCTGTAATCCAGCGACTCGGGAGGCTGAGGCATGAAAATCATCTGAACCCAGGAAGTGAAGGTTGCAGTGAGCAGAGAGCGTGCCACTGCACTCCAGCCTGGGCGACAGAGTAAGACTCTGTCTCAAAACATATATAAAATAAATACAATAAAATAGTTCTAAGAAATATCTCTGTTGTGTTTGCTATGTTCGAATATTTCAGAATACTGTTTTCCTTTTCTCACTGAAACTTATCTTTTGGATAAATCATAACCCCACTGCTTATTCTTTTGTAATTCTTCATAGTGTCTAACACAGCATCCTGCAAATGGATAGTTAGGGCTGGGTGAATGGAGTTGATTGGCCATAAAATCCTTCTACGTAATACATTAGTGTGTTTCTTAGGATTCTTTCCTTTATGTGACTTTACTGAGGGAGTGAATGATTCTTTGCTACTTCCCCAGAAGCAGAGAGAGTTGGTGAGTATGCTGATGTACAGCTACATAACACTGCATACTGCAGGAATTGCCTGCATTTGTCTTCTCCCAGGGATTCCAAATGCCAGCTACTGGCCCTGGGCCTGTTGATAAAAATCTTTAGCTGCTATGGTACTTTGAATTGGAAGATCAATCTCCAAGTATCTTGAAATCATTCAGCTTCAAAAATTCTTGAAAGCAAGAAGAATATGACTTTGTTTAAGGAAAAAAGTAGCTCATGATTGGTGCCACAGCCATTGTGATGTGTGAATTGGTTTCTGATGTTCAGCTCTGTGGCGATAAATAACTCTGACATCTCGGGCAATGTTCTCTTGTCTCATAATCAGCAAATGTTTTATCTTCAATGGTTGCATTTGAATTCTGCAAAAATTATTACGGTTGAAATTGAAGGGAAACCTAACAGTTTTGTCTTATTTTGAATATTTGGCTTTCCTTTCTTTAGCTATTAAAGGGAAAGTTCAAATGTTTTGTAAGCCAGTTGCTGTAAGAGAGTCATGAGTGCTCTTTTGTGCAAAACAAAGGAGTCTAAAACATAATACTGCATAGAAACACTGCTTTTTTTTTTTATTCCTTACTCTCTCAATATGAGTATGCACAAACTTTCTTTCCAATTTATGCAGTGAAACTGTTGCCCACCTCAACTTCAAATACTTTTCTGTTCACCCATCAATACTTAGAGGTTGTTGTTAATTTCTGAAAAATACCCCTTCCCCCAAATTGCTCATATATCAGGCTCCTATTTACAGTAATCTAAGTGAATGGATATCATTCACACCCTCACAACCTCAGAATTACAAAAATGAGGCCAAACAGAAATAAGAGGCTAGCCTAAAATTCTGTAGAATACCTTCCTTCCTAGTCACAGTAGAATAAAACTCTCCTCATTTGCAGACTGAAGCCTCCCTCCATGAAGGTGTTGCTCTCCAGTGACCCAAGCTACCAGGCCAGCTCTCTGAAGGTCCTTCAAGGCTTGAGATGACTCAGTCCAACTCCACTTGGGGCCACATTCTTTTTGGTGGCAGATGCCTGGGCACTTATTAAGCTGTTTAGTCCAGAACTCCGTTGACTCCTTTCCAGAGCTCACGGAGAGCCAGACTGGTGCCTGGAACAGAGCAAATGCTTAATCCCTGGGTGTTACCTCCCCATCCCAACAACACTGCCAAAAATAAATGTTAGGGCTTGGGAAGGAGAGCCGTAGAAATGATGAATGGCTTAGAAATAGATAAAGAAGTTTGGGTTGTCTTAGAGACAGGGAAGCTGAAAGTGATACCGACAATCTTCCTCCTACAGAGGTAACACAGTCGTGCATTCATCATTCCCTCCTGAGGCTCACCATAGAGTGGGGGTCAGGAACCACCCCCTGCTTCTTTAGACAAACTCAGCTTCCACTGTTTTTTAATAGTGGCTGTTATGTACAATTTTATTTGTACCAGGGATTGTGGGGCTACCACATATTTGTAATCCTATTTTACAAAGAAAAAAGTTTGTGACACACATACTCTATTTTCACTGGATTTTAAATGAGATAAAGCTGTCATGGGCATCTGCTTATTCATCTGTCAAATGAGACATTGAATTCTTTTACTCTAAGCAAACTGCATAACTCTCCAAGGAGACTGTAGTATGTGGGCTGTCTCTGACATTGGTTACTAGAGACAGGCATCAGGGGGAGAAGTTAGGACTCCCGTGGTCCAGCCCTGCCTGCCTGCAACTCACTGACCTCCTCTGGGTCTGGTGCTTCCATCTGTAAAGTGAAGTTCTCGGACTAAATGAGTTCTGACAGACCTTCCGGCTTTAAAAGTTATATAATCTCACGTCTGGAAAACTTTCTTACGAGAAAAGCAATTTATAAGATTTATGTCTAAGAGGATTTTAAGGAGAAAGATAATAGCCATCTCTCTTTCTCTCTATCTATCTCTGTCTCTCCCTTTCTCTCTCAAATACATGTTAGAGTCTTTTTCTGAAGGCCGAGAGGATTTAAAGACCCTTTCTTTAAAGACTCTGTCATTTCTGTGTTTCTAAAGTTTTCAATTCTCTAATACTCCAGTTTAACGCCGTTTCCTGGGGTGTTATAGATTTCACTTGTTGTTTTGTGTGTGTTTTTTGGTACTGAATATAGTAGCTGACTTAAGCTACATGGTTATATTCTTCCTAAATTCATGCTTTTGGGTTTTATTTTCTTTTTTCAGCTTCATGTAGGTCTGCTTTTCTTTGAAGCAATTGAAAGATATTTTTGAAATCTTGTTTTATAAGTTTGCTTCCACACACTGGAGTCTACTAAATGGAAGGGATGTATTTTCACTCCATAATCGAAAGTTATTAATACATAGAACAAGTACCAAGGCTTAGCTTTTCTCCATGTTTGAAATCAAGATGTTTTGGTCCTTTTTAGCAAAAATCTTGCTAATGTATGAGATGACAGGCATAAGGTACAATGCCACTAAATATGAACCACATTACAAAAACAAATGTTCCTGAGCTGAAAATAAAAATTAGCTCCTCAGTAACTTAATGAAACATGAAGTATAAAATGGTAGCAAAATAATCTTTAATAGTGATCTTCAAAATAGTTGGCATCAGGACTTTCTCAGGTACAGAGGAACAGTATGACACAGCAGCTGATGACATTATTTTTCGTTCCTGTTAACTACTCAAGGAGGTGACAGCTGTGAGTGTTGTACCTAATAGCAGAAGTGAGCTCACCACAAACTATAAATACCAAGGGTAATGTAGTGATAACTTGTCTCACCTAAATATTTTACCCTCTTGGAGAACAAGGCCTCTGTTTCACCGGGGAGATCATTTCTTTTTTGAAATTGCTGTTGTGAGCCCAGGGAAGAGAAAGTATCTTGGAGCAGAAGAGAAAAAAGCAGTCTCCCCAAACATCTACAGGCCTTGCCCTGCCTCCAGCACACTTCCAGCATCTGCTGAACTCTGAAATGTGATTTGCTTAGTGGGATCTAAACCCTTCACTCCATAAAGAGGAACAGAGGTAGTTACCTACCCAAAGATCCATGACTGAAGTATATGAACTTAAAGACTATCAGATATAACTGTGGACAGTGGAATAGGGCAGAGAGAGAAGAGTTTATAAATATATGGATATGGAGAAATTGAAACTTACATGGCCACGCTTGGTGGCTCACGCCCATAATCCCAGCACTTTGGCAGGCTGAGACGTGAGGATCCCTTAAGCCCTGGGGAGCATAGTGAGACCCCCATCTCTACAGAAAGTAAAATAATTAGCCAGTAATGGTAACACATGCCTATAGACCCAGCTACTCAGAAGACTGAGGTGAAAGGATTGCTTGAACCCTGGAGATGGAGTCTATAGTGAGCTATGATTGTGCCACTGCACTCCAGCCTAAGCAATAGAGTGAGACCCTGTCTCAAAAGAAAAAAAAAAAAGAAACTTGAGAAACAGATGCAGAAATCCATCATTCCTGAATGGTTACTGTACTTCTACAGAGTAAAAGTATTGCCTGACTCCTTTGGGTGAGCCTATCTAATATGCATAGTCAATATTCACTTGTTATTTTTGTTTATTTTTTTTTTTTACCAGAACATTCGACCACATCAGGCCATTAACTTGATGGGATCCTTAGTACTCTCATGTAGCCAGGTGCACTCTTGCTCTTTTTCATATCTAGTCTCTTTATTTAAAAAAAACAACAACAAAATTCCGTATCAGGAGCTCTAGGCGGAGCATTTTACTTTGTGTCCAGCAGTGTTCTCGGCAGTGTTCTCTGCATGGGAAATGAAGCATGAGCAAAAGAGACTAAAATTTGGCCTCATGTAGTTCACGTCTTGAGGGAGTAATGCAATGAACAAAATAAGTGATTACAACATATAAGGCATAAGATATGGTGATGAGTACAATGGAGAAAAATAGAGCAGGGAAGGGGAGGGGAGTGCCTCGGGATTTTCAGTAGGAGAGTGAAGGGTACAGCCTTGCTGAGCAAGGCATATTTGCATAGAGACAGAAATAGATGCGCAGGTGCCCTATGTGGGTATCTGAGCATTCCAGGCAGAGGCAGCACATACATGGGCATGAGGCCGGAGGGTGCCTGACCAATTCAAGGCACTGCATGTGAACCAGTGCCCTGAAGCAGTGGGAGTGATGGACAGGGCTGTGGCCGGTGGGGTATGAAGGTCAAGCAGGGACTGGATGATGACTTAGGCCTTACTCTGAGGAACAAAGGAAGCCGTCTGGTAGGTTTTTAAGAAAGGAGTAACATGATTCGACTGACTTTTTAACAGGATTGCTCTGCTACTGTGTTGAGAATAGTCTGAGAGGGAGAGATTGGAAGGTTGCTTTTAAGCTTGAGAATGGTAATAGACATCCAGGTGGAGATGACTAGGCGGCAGATGAGTCCGGAGTTCAGGGCAGCTCTCCGTCGATATTTCTAGCTCTGCTTTGTCTACATTCATAGTAAGTCAGTGTGTCAATGTCTCCCATCTCCCCTCTTGAATAATTAAACAGATTCAGCAGTCTATATAAGAAAATGTTAAAACAGGCAGTTAGGCAGTTAAAGTAGAGAGCCATTTGTGAGCCTGATTTGCTGGAAAATGATAAAGAAGAAAAGAAAGCTTTACTCCAGGATAAGATAAATACTCATGCAGTAAAATCCTCAAAAATGTTACAGACTCCAACGAGTCAATATCCTGAAGGAACTGAAAATACGGTTAGGGCTCCCGCTCTGTTCTTCATTTTACCATGAAGGTCATTGTTAATTATTTCCTTTGAGCTTTAAAGTCATCATTCAGACTTGTTTCCTCATTTTTTTCCCACTAAACTAATTAATACAGTTATACAGGAACCCCAAGATAGGCTTTTGGAGAGGCAGCAAGGGTTTGCAGTGAAGGCCCGAGTGAAGGTCCAGGGAACTCAAGTGCCAAGTCTAATGCTGCCATTTGAGGGTGACTTTCACCAAAATCACTGATTTTTTTTCATCTCTCCATCTCCAAATGCCGTATTAATACTCCCAAAATTAAAATGGTTTTGCTTTGTCACTGACATATTGAATTTTAGATCTCAGTATATCCTGAGTCCTCAGATAGTGGGAATTTGAAGATCAAATAGAAATGAGTGAAAACCTAGGTTAAATCCCAAGAGCCATCATTTAGTGACCTTCCAAAAGACGTTTAATCCTTTTGACTGCAGTATCATTACTTTTCAAACCTTGCTGTGAAAAATATATGGGATAACTTTTTAAAAAATTTTTTTAAAGATGGAGTCTTGCTCTGTTGCCCAGGGTGAAGCATAGTGGCATGATATTGGCTCACTGCAGCCTCCACCTCCCGGGTTTAAGTGATTCTCCTGCCACAGCCTCCTGAGTAGCTGGGATTACAGACGCCTACCACCATGCCTGGCTAATTTTTTATATTTTTAATAGAGACGGAGTTTCGCCATGTTGGGCAGACTGGTCTCAAACTCCTGACCTCAGGTGATCTGCTTGGCTCAGCCTCCCAAAGTGCTGGGATTACAGGCATAAGCCACCACGCCCAGCCTGGGATAACATTTTTAAGGATACTTTTCACAGGAAAGAGGCATAGAAATAAGGCAGTATGTTGTAGCTATGAAAACCATGGAAGCTGAAGCTAAGGCTACATGGGTTCGACTTCTGTTTCTGTTCCTTACTAGCCAGGTGATCTCAGCCGAGTGTCTGAACCTTGTGTGCTTCCGTTTCCTCATCTGAAAAATGGGAGTAAGAGTATAATGTCTAATTTAGCTGGTGGTTCTAAAGATTAAATGACTTAATACGTGAAAAATACATCACTGTGAAACACATGAATACACTCAGTAATGATTTACAATAAATATTACTATTACTACTAGTAATATAGTAATACTATTGTTACTGCCATTTTCCCCTTTCTCTTCCTCATCCTTCTCCTCCTCCTTCCCTTCCTTCTCCTCCTAGTCCTATTACAACTACTACTACTACTCCAATTTAGGTGAAATTCCAAACATAACAGAAGCTTTTTAGAGACTAGGAGAATTCTAAGCCATTATCATTGAGTAAAATAAGAGAGCTTATCTCTAATGGAACTTTACAACCTTGAAACAAGATATGATGATGAAAGAATTGGTATCTCATTCCCATCTTCTCTCACTTTCTCTCTTTCCTTTGCTTTTTCTGAAGGAAGAAATAAAGGTAAAATGAGCTAACAAATGTCACAACAAATTGAGAAGAAACTAACAACTAACTTGAGTGCTTCTTAGACAACCTTTCTTGCTTTTTTCCAACCTTTTTTGTCACTCTTCTTTTGTCCAGTGGTAAATTAACAGAACCTTGTTTTCTGTTCTAAGCAATTACCCTTGAGATGGAAGTCCTGAAAAACAAGAAAGAGATGCTAGGGATTAGAGGGTGGGGGTGTGGGGAGACACAGAAAGCACCCCTGACCTTTCAGCCTGGGGTTTGACACTGTGTGCTCGCAGGCCAGCACTGGCCCTGGGAGGATAGCTGACTCTTCACTGGAATAAGAGGTTGTGACCAGTTCTGTTCCCTGCTGAGTTCTCTGCACCCCAGAAGTTAAGAGTTTCGAAGGTGTGAGAAAGTCCCAGATTGATGCTAACAATACAGTTAGTGTGCACTTTTACGTTACTGGAAAATCATACAGTTTCCCCCAGAACTGTTACACATAAATGCTTTGTCCTAGAAATTCTAAATAAAATTTGTTAGGCCTTCCTGAAATAACATCTGCCATGGCTGTTTTTTTTTCCTTTTTTTTTTTTTTTTAATCAAATCAGGAAGTGAAAAATATCATTTGGAACATTTCCTCAGCATCTATGTTAAGAACTTCACAAAACCTAGTTACATTTTACCACATTTTAGAATTCAGTCATGCTGCTCCTACTGGGGAATATCATACATGCAGCCCCCAAATAGCCCCAAGATACACACACATACTTTGATAGGAATAAACACACAAACTCTTCAGTGATGATAAGATGAAGACATACAGGGAGGGTTTGTTTCCCACCAGCAAGTGGTATTTAAAAAGTTGCAGGTTTTCAGTGGTAACATTTGAATATATATTTAAGGGATTTATTATGAAAAGCTTCCCCTGTACCATGAGGATGACTTGAAGTGGAGACTTGCACAGGTAATACAGATGAGTTGGAGCCCTGTCCCCAAGCTCTTGGCTTTTTTTTTAGCGTGTAGTTGTGATCATATTAGGTGAATAAAAGAGTATGTTTGCATTTCATTGATATAAATGCTCCCAACCTATCTAGAAATAGCAGCAAAATCAAATCTTACTTGAAAAGGAAGCCTAATGCTTCATGGCAAAGCGATACCACCCGAGCGGATTCTGATGATACATCGTTAGTTCCTGCTGTAAGGTCAATGAATTGCTCTGGGACTCTGTGTTGTCTCTGTGCTGCTGTAGTCTGGAACTTGCTGCTCATTTGAAAATCTAGGCCTATTGCTTATCAAAAATAATAGCTTTGCTAAGATTCATACTTTTGAGAGATTGGAATGTTTGTTTTGTTTCATTTAAAAAACAGAGCAGTAAAGCTACTAAAATGGCAAGCTTTGCCTTTTTTCTGAAATCCCTTACTTCACTAAAGAAATGTGCAGGAAAATCTCTTTGTGACATAAGCTCCCAAAAAAGTACATATGTCTTTTGTAGATTTTATGTCGCAATTGTAACTCATCACAATGTGTTTTCGTAATGCTGATGAAAGAAACGTTGTGCACAAGATATTGAAGCATCAGTAGCAGTTAATATGAAAATATTTGGATTTTACAGAATATTATTATACTGATGATACCCCTCATGAATTGAATGTCAAGGACCAAGCACTTTCCTAAGCACATGTACAAACTTATACACTTTGAATATTGGAGCAATGTTCTGAGTTATACCAGTAGCAGCTAACAATGTAGCAGACCACAGCTCTCACAATTGCTAGGTTGAACAATATGAAATTGCTAATATAAGATCACTTTTAACCTCTAAAATGGTAATTTCATGTGATTTAATCTTAATATTTATAACAGGAATAAGGGAGAACTGTTTATGGAATCTTACAAACTCTTCAGAAAATGTATTACTAGACACTCACTGCATTATTAGAAAAGTGCTAATATGATAGGCTATGCTAAGTACTTGGCTAAGACCCATTTTGTTACGCTGGATGATAGCAGATATCATTGAGCTGCATATAGCTTGGATTTGTGTTATGCCCTGGCACCTAGGAACTAAAAGCAATTTGATCCTATATCCATTAGCCTCTTATTATCCTTGTGATGTTGATGGTGATATAATCCTATGTATTTTATGGCTGAAGAAAATGACACACAGATCATGTAACTGATCCATTGTCTCTTAAATATTTTGGCTCAGGAGGGGAACAACCTTTGATTTAGAATCAATGAAGAATGAACAACAGTATTTATTTTATTTTCATTGCCATTTCCCCCATCACTGATTTGGTAACCCATAGTTCTCATTACTCTGTTGCATCTAAAGCAGTATTTACTCCAAAAGATACACCACATGAATTGCTATGAGCGTAAATAGGTAAATTGTGTGAATTAAGTAGTTTTTTTTTAATTTTCAAGAGTGAATTTAATACAATACTATCAGAAATCTAGAAACATCTCAAAGAGTCTAGAAATTAAAAGATGTTATTTAATGTATAATTTGTGTTAAATGGAAAACTAAAGTCATGTGTTAAATTATTAACAAATTCACATTAATCTGATCAGAGTGTGGTTGTCTTAAGCATCTTCCCCTCCTACATAGGACTTGAAGGGGGAAGATGACCCTGGTTAGCCCAGATTTCCTACTGGCACTCTTATCCCGGAATATATATTTCAAATTATTATCTTGATAGAATGCACTACATATTAAATAAGAGATATTTTTGATGGACTTAAGATAGTATGATTATGTGGAATATATGAGTTCTTAGGGTATGCACAATGTCTACAACTTCAGATGGTACAGAAAAAAAAGATAGCAAGAAAGCAAAATAATGATGGATGAAGTTAGATAATGGGCACCCAGGTGTTTGTGGCATTACTATTAATTTTTCGGAAGGTCTGAACATTTGAATTTTCAGAGGTAGGGAGAAAATGTTCCAAAATATGGCTACCTTAATTTTTAAATGCCATTTTGGCATTGTGTACCTTTTAGCCACAGTGCAGGGTAAAAAAAGATAAGCCGGTTTCATTTTTTTCCAGAAATCAGAACTACACACCTGACTGAAATATCGCACTTTCCTTATTTCAAAATTAGTAAACATTTCCGGTGCCAAGGAGATATCCCGAAATGATAATATTTATCATTGAAGTGAGTGCTCGTAGAAAGAAACATCATGGAACATGGGGATATCACGGAAGATCACGTTGTTGTGACATTGTTTTGTTTTGTATTCAGATTTGTGTCATCCTGAGTTGGGTACTGAAATCTCTAACATATGTACTATCAAGTGACCTCGAAATAGCTTGTTATATGACGAGATCATTGATGAAGAATACCTCTTGCTGAGGGGATGAGTTCTCTTCTCATAAAGCCCCAGAAATGCAGAGCCTTGGGAGGATCTGGCAGGAAGTCCACAAAAGCAAAACTGAGAACAAGGCTGTCCTCAGACTGTGCCCATCCATGGTCAGTCCACCTCCAAATGCCTTAGAGATGATAGCAATCAGACTTAACGAGTTTTGTTCCGGTTGTGTAAGGAGTACTTGTTATATTTCAGGCACCATATTCTGGAGTATTCATAGAGGCATAGAGGCGTTCATATTCATAGAGGCACTTTTTCCCCAAAAGAACTATTAAGGAACTATTATTGCATCAGTTTTGCAGATGGGAAATTAGAAATTAGAAAGATTTTAAATAATGTATTCCAAGAAACAGGAATACTACTAAACACTCCAGCACAAGGCACAAGCCTCACAACACACCATCTAAGAGCAGTGAGAGGGCAGGTGAGTCAACTGAGCACTCTTCAACACTTTCTCACCAAACCGGTGTGATCCGGGCCACTGAGGACCACTCCAGGGCCACTTTGTGTCAGTGCGTCTCTAGTCCTCATAGTGAGTCCTCCTTGTGTGACCTAGCCCTCATCATGGGTACTACATGTGTGACCTAGCCCTCATCATGGGTATTACATGCATCATCTAGTCTTCATCAGGGGTACTACATGTGTGATGTAGCCCTCACATGGGTACTACATGCATGATCTCACCTTTATGTGTACTGCATTTGTAATCCACACCTCATCATGGATATTACATGTATGATCTAGCCCTCACAGGTATCTACATGTGATCTAGCCCTCAGGTGGGTATTACACACATGATCGCAGGCCCACCAGGTATCGGGTTCCTAGTGCCACTGCCCACCCTTCTCACTTTTTGGTGTGCAAATGTTTCTAAGAAGAAGTTTTGAATGAGCATGCAAGGTCCTTTTGTCCTGCCACTTCCCAAAGTTCTGACTCTTTTTTTGAAGTGGAAAGTTTTTCCTAAGTCTGCATTTCCAAAAGCAGATTTACCCCAAATCCTCCTTAATGCCTGGCTGCTTGTGTTCTCCTTCATTTCAGATCCATGTGCCAGAATTCTGGGCGGACTTTCTAGCACCCACTGGAGCAGTCAGCTGCGAGAGCTGATTGTGTCCTTGAAAAGGTGATCCAAGAACAAAGTTAATTCCAGTGGATTAAAAAAAGAATGCATGCAATATTTCAAGATGAATCTTGATAGGTTTGTCATATGGAGAATAGTCTTTTGTCCCCTAAAAAGCCTGGGGAGATAGCTATAAGCTTCCTAAAACAAAGAAATGGAGTGTATTTTATTGTAATGGAAAGACACATTCTACAAAAAATCAGAATCATGCAATACTAGGTTGAGGGCTTGGAGGATGAAGGGGAACAGCTTTTCAGTAGCAGAGATGTCTGGCGCCTGATGGTTTTCATGATGGAAGCAAAATAATGTATCATTTTTCTACATAATGGCAGATGGCCATCCCAGATACATAACTATAAGGGGCAGCTTGATTTACCCTTTCCACAATGTATATGTATTTCAAAACAACATGTGGTACACAATAAATATATACAATTTTTATTTATCAATTAAAAAATAAATTTAAAAATGTTTAGAAAACTTATGATAAGGAAAAAAATCTTATAACAGTATCTCTGGCCTGTCAATAGTCTAACAGAAGTATTGCCTAAGTTTCTTTCCAGAATACTCAGGACAACACTAATGTGTAGCAATCTAATGGCAGTCCACAAAAACAATTTTTAGAAAACTAAAAGAAATACTTAAAATACTTTTTACGGGTGGCATCCTATATCCTCTAGCCAGTGCTGTTGGATTTTGCATTTCTATTTGTTTCAGAATGATGGTATATTATTTCCTTTTCCTCCTTCATCCATTTAACTAAGATTTATCTGTTTGTAAGTGCTATGTAATTTCTATCATATGTTTGTATTTCATATGAGACCATTTTTTTCTAAGAGTTGTGTTCATAGCTCACACAACTTTATGGACTTACAGTGAGATTTCATTATCATAACTGATAGGAAATGAAAGGCAGTCTATGAAAATTCACAGACTGGGTTCATTTACCAGTGCTGTAAGCAAAGTGTGTTTCTCAGATAATAGCATCAGCATCACCTGGGAACTTGTCAGAAATGCGACCTGGGGGGGCCTAACTCCAGACTTACTGAATCAAGAACACTAGGAGTGACCTCAGCAATCAGTGTTTTAAGAACCATGGGGCATTGGAGTCCCCAGGAGGACTTGCTCAATCACACATTGCTATGTCTCATCCATATAAATTCTAACAGACATAACCAGTCACAGGCAAGTTTTGTGCAGTGATAAAAGATGTGACTCAAGTCCTGGGTAACTTATTGTTTTGGCTTTTAATAGATGAAAAATGAATTGTTCAAGTTAACCAAAAAAGAAATGAAAAAGCTAATTTTTTCTCCTTTAGTTCTCAGTACCTCAGTAAACTGGGGAGTAGAGTAATAGTGAATGATAGGCCCAGGAATGCTGAGATGAAACAGCAGGCACATCTTGTGCTATATTTGTTTTCCATCATCATTTAGCCAAAATGACATTGTGTAAGTTCGTATGATTGCATAGAAACCACATGGAACTTTTGAGAAGCCCATCATTTGTTGATCTTTTCAACAGCATGCATTGGAAGAGATTTGAAACTTTTGCCAGTTCCTAACAAAATACATTCTAAATTTCAGTACTCTCACAACTCAGTTCACATCAGAAAAGAAGAAGTTATTTCTATGGATCATAACTGGAATTATCCAAAAGGCTCTGATTATGTGAATTATGTTAGGATACTTATGATTTTTATTCTATTTGTTTCATTTTCATAGTTATCTATGTATAGGAAAAGAAAACTGATGCACAGCTTAACATTTTCATTCTGGTCTTACATAAGTTCTACTTTCACCAGAAAATCTGATTTCAAGAGATTATAATTAGTCTGATATTGATATTCCAGAAAGTTATTAAAAGAATTACTTTCTTAGGAATCTATGTCATTTTCTTTTCAGTTCTCATTTTCTTTCCAATATCTTTTTTTGATTATATTTTCCTCTAGCAGTGTATTTGGTAAATAAAATTAAGGCATTATAGTGGTCATTCTTACTGATAAGTTATACCTACTAGATTTTAATGCATAAATATAGATGTAATAAGATACATTATCAGGGCTATAAGGAAAACTACAAGTAAGAAAATTCTTCACTTTTTTTTAATTTAAAAAATTCTTATAAACACTGTGGAAACTATGTAAACAATAATTATTCACTGGGATTTCCTGGCCTATTAAAAACAACTATTTGAATCTGAAAACTAGTTTGCATTTCAGTGAAGGACTATTTGGTTAATTGACAATTCGTAACACAACAAGTAAATTACAAGACAAAGGAAATGTCTCTTTGGAGGGCCAACTTGACATGCTTGAAAGACTAAGGAGATGAAAAAAGAGGTTTAAATGAACAAACAGAGCATGGAAAAGGAGGATAAAAGATAGGAGGAAATGATATTAAGTAGGTCCTAATGGATTCAATGTGGATTTGCAGACCCATATCTGGATTGAAAAATACTCTTGAAGTTGGACCAACTTGGTCAATCTGCACTGAGAAAAGTAGCAGTCTCGCTTTGTAAACCTTCCAAATAAATACTATTTTAGATTCTGTTTCTGAAAATATCCATGAGCATGCAGACAACTAAGGAGGCCTGTATAGTTTGATTTTAAATTGAAGACACTTTGTTTAGCATCTCATTTGAGGAAATGGGTGTTGAGATGCTATAATTTTGCTGTGTTTCCAGAGCCACTCACCCTGAATATCACTTGAATGTGGGCTAATTTTTATAATGTGAGACTATTTTTTAAAGCAGTGTTTGGTACCACTTTCTTATGAAAAACAGAAGAAATCAATTTTTGTAGTTTTTTTTTTTTCTTTAGGGACCTTCTGAGTATATACTAAAAAACTGTAGACTGAAAGCTGATAATTCTCAGCAGATAAAATTGTTTATTCAATAGTTTAATGATCCAAAATTTCTAAACAAAAGATTTTCTTCTTCAGTTCCTTGGTTTAAAAAACCTAGAATTCATCAAATAAATGATGAAAAAACTGATTTTTTTTAATGATGTCAATTATCCCTTTAGGATTTAGGAGATCAAAACACAGCCCTTCACACATCTCATGCTTGATGACATTGTAAAGCTGAAGATTTGAAAAGTGCACATGTGATAGATTCTCTCAGTTGCTATTCTCATAGCTTCTCCTTAGCAACCATAAGATATGAATTAAATCTTGCAATCAGAGCTGCTGTACAGTATAGACTATGATACCAATAGCACTCTCTGAAGTTGTGCACTGCACAGCGCTCACAACATCACGTAGTGACCCACTTTGACTGTTGCCTACTCAGTGATAAAGTCTACCACAGATGATCCGAGTTATCGTTCTCAAATTTTGATGTTCATGCAAATTATTTGAAACGTTTTTATTGATGATTATTCCCGTATTCTACTTCTTCAGACATTATAATTCAATAATTTGGGGTGGAGAGGGGCCTTTTTCAAATTCACCTTATTGAAAAGTAATTTCAAGTAATTTGGATGCAGATGGCCCACAGACTACTCTTGGAGAGATCTTTGCCTAAAGGGACCCATTTCTAATGATCTGAAAGCAGCTCCTATTGCCTCATTTGCTTTCAGTAACCTGAAAGGGTAGTTACATATTTCGATTAGAATTTATAGTGCTGCTATACATATATAATCCCTCATTACCTTGTATCATCATGTTCATATTTACTGAATAAAACTTCTCAATAAGTAGTTACTAAGTTTTTTGAAGGAAGGATACCAAAAATAGAGAGTGAAAAAGAGGTATCATTTCTCAAAACTTCTACGTTGTATTTACATAGTTAAAAAATTTCAACACTGAGACGTCTTTTCTGCTTCTATTTAATTAAAGGAGGACACAATTCATCAAAATATTGTCAGAAGTTGTCAAATTGACTTAAAAAGCTAGCTTTATGCTTTCTTATGATCTGACTAACTTCAGATGGCAGGCTTTTTTAGTCAAAGATATAAACCTGACCTTGGGTTTTCAAAAGAAAATAGTTTGGAATGACTATTTAAATTGGGGTCATAACTCACAGAAGTTCTTCTAAGAACTTTTACAGATACCATCTCATTAGCTCACAACATTTTGAAGAAAATAGCATTATCTTTTATAATTGATGACACAGACAGAGAGGAAGCCTACCTTGTACAAATAGAAATACAAACTGAGCATCCCAAATCCAAAAATCTGACCCAAAATCCAAAACGTTTTGGGCACCATCAGGATGCTTAAAAGAAATGCTTACTGGAGCATTTTGGATGTCAGATTTTTGCACTTGGTGTGCTCAACCAGGTTGCTATACCTGAAATACTTTAAATGGCATGTGGCATCTACAGATTTTTTTTCAGGTAAGAGATTCAAAGGAATTTTTCATTTGGCATGTATGATAATATTGCATCATAATATTTTTATTATAGCTTTACAACTCATAATAACTCATTTGGCACTAGTCATGATCAGTGATATGAAATAATTACAAAGTGATTCATGTTAACATAACTTAGTTTAAGTTCAATAATTCACACTGTCACTGGAGCCATTTGTACATATTGGATTTAATCTACTCATAACTCAGGCAAAAATTGCTTCCTTTTTTTTTTTTTTTTCCTTTCTAAATGGAGTCTATTAGGGCCTCTTGCTGAAAAAAGAAACTAACTCTGGATAACATAAGCAAGCAAGAATGTATTAGAAGGATCTCGAGGAAACTAACAAATTTGAAGAGAAGGCAGCAGAGTCAGTCTCAGAAAAGGCAGGAACCTGGACATTCCAGAGCTGTGGGTGGTAGGAATAGTGTGGCTGAACCACTCAACTCCCCTCCTTCTCCAGAATCAAGGCATTAACTCTGACCGTTTCTTCTGTCTTTCATTTCTCCACTCAGTTCAAAATCCCGACAAAAGGAGGCTCCAGGGACTCCTTTAGCTTCTAGGATTTATCATCATACCAAGACTGCACCCACTGGAGGAAGGAAAATTCCCCAAAAAGAACTAGGTATACTGCTGAGAAAGGGAATGAATATTACTAGCAAACAACAACGAGTAGAAATTTAGAGTTTTCAGTGCAGGATCTACAGGTCTATCCTGTCCTTTAGGTCACAAATAGGCAAGGACCGAAGCTTCAGATAGCGTGGTAATTAATTGGTGAGTTCAGGATTAGTAAGAGAAAGGCACACACAGTCATTTCCCTTGTTAGGACTTCCTCTGTCCTAACACCGAGCTACTCGATAGCTTCAGACAGTGAACTCTGAGAAGAGTGGAGAAAGCACAGTCTTGACTAAACCCCTAATGTTCCTCCTCAGGGTGAATATGCCTGAACCAGAAGGAGCAGGGGAGGCATGATTCATTTATTTAGTTTTCAAGGATAGGAGAACTGTTTATATGTTTCTCCCATGCCGAATTGTGCCACAAAGCACATCTCTTTGAACTGCTCAATAAATGTTTGCTACATTAAAATGAAGGAATAAGAATAAAAGACCTATATGCAAACAACTGGTTATTCAATATTCTAGCGACTGTTAGGGACATGGCCTTAAATGTTTGTAAATCAGCTAGAAAAGACAATTGCGCAGATATTATTTTATTTTATCTAGTGGAAGCCACCTCGCTTAAGATAAATATCAGTGAAAGTAGCTCAACATGGGGAATAAACAACATTGCATTAAAGCATTAAGATAATTCATTTAAGGGAGGGAAAAATTTATAAAACTTAAAGAGTCTAAGCTATAAAGTGCAGCCTGGAAATCAGGTGTCACTTTTGACTGACCTTTGAAAATATTGGCTCAGTATGGGGCAGTGGCATATAAGCAAACAAATTCCCAAGCGTCGTGAGGAAGAGGTGTAAAAGACCAAGGAAAATGATTGCAATCTCCTTCCGTGGCACATTTACTAGGTGCAGTTTGCACACTTGTCCTTCCAAGAGACATGATGGACTTGATGAAGATCCAGCGAAAGGAATGACTAAAGGAATTATGGCACTTCTACTGATAATAATTATAATTGTGTCCAGCACTACTTTAGTCCTTACTGTATGTAATCCATGTGGGAGTTCATTTTCATGTACTGACTGATTGAAACTTCACAGAATCTTATGAGGCAGGTAATATTATTTTATCCTCATTTTACAGATAAGGTTAACAAGGATCAGAGGCTTTAAACGGCTTGCCCAAATCAGAAAACTAAGTAAGTGGCTGAGGCAAGATTTGAACCCAGGCAATCTGGTCCTAAAGTTCATGCTACATGAAGACAGAGAAAAAACACTGAGGCCAGGCATGGTGGCTCATGCCTGTAATCCCAGCACTTTGGAAGGCTAAGGCAGGCAGATCACCTGAGGTCAGGGATTCAAGACCAGCCTGGCCAAATTGACGAAACCCCGTCTCTACTAAAAATACAAAAATTAGCCAGGCATGTTAGTGCATGCCTCTAATCCGAGCTAGTCGGGAGGCTGAGGCAGGAGAATTGCTTGAACCCCGGAGGCGGAGGTTGCAGTGAGCTGAGATCATGCCACTGCACTCCAACCTGGGCAACAGAGTAAGACTCCATCTCAAAAAAAAAAAAAAAAAAAAATTGAAATTGAAATTTATAAACCTGTAAACCATGCTGACAGACGTAACTTGGGTTTATCTTTTATTTCTCAAAACACAGAAAATAGGTTGTATTTTCAGTCAAATAAGAGAAAGTGTTTAAGCAGTGGCAAAAACAGAAACTGGCAAAAACAAATAAACAAATTTTTATTTAACACGTTATTCCAAATGGTGCTAGGAATTAAAAAAAGAGCAGGTTCAAACAAAGCTTAGATAATTTTATGGATTATAGCTCGATTTGCAGAGTAACTGCTATTTTACAGGCAAACATGAGCAATTCCCAAGTGGTTTATATGATGTAACTCTCATTATGTCTCCTCTGGCCCCCAGTTACCCCCTCACATTTGAGGGGGAGGAAGTGCAGCAAGCTCAGTGCTTCCCTAGTTTTCTCCATTGAATATATGCAATTTTTGAATTTTTAAAATAAAACAATTTTTCTAAAATTCAACTTAATAAATAGTTAATGGGTGTCCACTATGTGGTGGGCACCATGAGGGTACAATACGAATGTGTCATTCTTCTAATTTCAATGAGTGTTTCACCAAGGGATGGAAGAATATGTGCTTCCAATAAGCTGGAAAGCAGGTTTGAGTAGGGTGTTGAAAGAGAGACAAAAATATCGTGGGTAAGCTCAGAAAAGGGAACAACCCTGACTGGGCAGAAGTCAGGAAGCTTCACAAATGAGATAAAGTCATCTTTGAAATTTTCTTTTCCTTCCCATATCAAGAAAGGGAAGAGGAGAACAAGGGAGCAGAGGAAGGAAGGAAGATTTAAACACAAAGTTCAGGGTTCACATGCACATCCTTTTTTTTATTACATGCTTTTCTTTTACTTCTTTTAAGTCCTTCTTTTAGATTTGTTTTCATGAATAAGTAAAGCAGGAGAAAAAAAGAATGTCAGCATCTATCCAAATTGCCATGAGTTGAA